>NC_090321.1:24144362-24444362 GCF_040869045.1 Eurosta solidaginis | reverse complement strand
ACGTGTTATGTAGAAAAGTAATTTGTCTGAAATGAAATGTACAACTAAAGTTCACGCTGCGTATATAATGTTCGGTTACACCCGAACTTAGACACCCTTACTTGTTTTATTTATTTATTAATTTTTGCTTTTTTACCGTCTCGTCTAAATAACCAGCTTCGTCGTTACTTCGTTTGTTGACTTGTCACCGTTTTACCCATTTTTTATATGTTTTAGTAAATATTACTAACCAAAGCGACGTGGATGTGTACGGTTGGTTTAGGTTGACTCAACGTCCGTCTGTGCGTTAAGGTTAAATTAAGAGAGTAATTAGTATTCGATGGTCGTGCGAGTTCCGAACTTTTTACAATTAACAGCTGTTGGCTCGACTTAAACAGTATTTAAATATTTTTTTTTTTAATTAAATACCTAAATGCTGACGTAGTAAATCGCCGCGTCCCCATTAACGTTGTACTCATAAAAGCTTGGTGCACCTTCTTTGTATTTCTCTCTCGCTTGTACGCTACTCAGTGTCAGCTCAACTGTGCCGATGTGTAACAAAATATTTCAATTTAGTAATTTACTAATTTAGTGATTACTCGCGCGTGTTTGTGTGCAGCGGTGGGTGCCTTAATTGCCATTACAGCGTCTTTGGTAACTGCGACAATTTATTTATCCTGTTCGGGAAACTTTTGTTGCAAATATGTTAGGGTAGTGTTACGTTCGATATGTTGGTGTTGCAAATTTTTGTTAATATCAAAAATATACAATAAATGAAATTATAAAAGAATTAAACAAGCAATAAATTTCGTGTTACATCGACCATTGCAATGACTGGCCGAGTTCTCGAAAAGCTGGCCAATGTGAAGGCTCATAAATTACATGAGTTGGCAGTTTTAGAGCATTTTACTACGTCTCTGTGTAGGTACATATGTCGTATTGCCTGTGCTCTGAGTGTTTGCAGCTAAAGAAAGTTTGTGGCTAGCATGAAAGGCAAAAATGTGTTTATTGAAGTTACTTGAAAATATGAAATATTAGCTCAAAAACGTGTTCAAGTGATAGAACCCTGCAAAAATCGTTAGAGCTTGTGGCCCACTTGTGTCATCCTGGAGTGCTTACCATTATACTCCACTGTAATGCAGCAATGGACCAACTCATGTTTCTACACGAACGTATTGTAAGCCGATCATTGCTCGTTTTTAACGATTGTAATCACTACACGATGTTTATTGGACTGTGGGTACTCCATGGATTACTCTGATGTAATGCTGAGCTGGAGTATATGGTCCAGTCCTAGGACATCGCAATGTTAATTGGACCATATGCCGTCATCCAGTGAGTTTTACAGCTCCGGCTCAAGCTCAATTCTCACGGGAATGCTCTGGATCATTGAGAGACTTGAGAAGCAGATGTGACATTTTCGCACACGTGAAATGTGATAGGCAGATGTCGCCGCTGTTTTTCATTTAACTCGAAAAGCGAAAAGCTAAGCAGCGACATCTATTTTTGAAAAAGTAGGTTTATTGAAGGCAGCGTTGCCAAACTAAAAAGAAGTAATTGACAAATTATCTGGCTCGCAAATTGAACCAGACTTCTATCTGGATTTATCTGGCTCAAATCGTTGTTGTTGCATTTACATGCAAAATAATTTATATGGCTCAGGATTTTTGCCACCGGATGATTGCTATATTTTTTGCATGAATTGTGGTTAATTTTGGAGCACTCCCTTGGTCCATATCGAGTACTCCATATCGCCAACGTTTTTACACCAGTTTTTTGAAAAAAAAAAAATATTTTTTGGGTTTTCGGGAGTGTTTTGGTCGAAAAATTTACCCTCCTTTCGCCATATTTTTTTCGCAGGCTCGAAAATTATTTTTTTGGGTATGCGTAGTGGAACTTTTTTTCCCTGAGCCCAAATCCTATCGAAAAATCGCTGGCGCGATATCGGTTAACTTTCGTTCATACAAATCGACCCAGGTTAATACACATACATAAATAAATAAAAGCAAAAACGAGAGAGACGATGAGTACAAAATATGAATAAGTAAAAAAGAAAAACAACAAAAAATTAAGTACAACGAAATTCGGAATTACACAAAAGAAGTAAAATGCATTAGTTAAATGTGAAAAAAATATAACTAGGTTAAACAAGCGTTACTTTCAACGCATTAGACTGAGCTCCGCCTTGTTTTTTTTCTTCTTAATTTGGATTTAAAGCTGAGTACGTACGGAAGAACCTGTAAGAACTGTCTTATCTCTGAATTCGGGTTATCATCCTCCTTGTTAGTGTTACCAGAAGTTTATTTAACGACCAAGCTAAAAAACCCTATCCAAAACCAGAACCTATGTTATAAAATAACTGCGTCGATTTGGCAAATATTAGAAGCTTTCTGGTACTTATGCTACTTGCTGCTTCTAAAACTGACAGCTGTATCACTCCTAACAGCCTCGCAAGCGCAGAGCACGAGCACAAAACGTGCGCGATCGTTTCCTCCTCCAACCCGCACTTCCTATATCTGCTATCACAGATCAAGCCTAATTTAAAGGCATGTGACGGCAGTAGGCAGTGTCCAGTCAGATAATCCGTCATGGGTCTACAGTCCTCTCTTTTTAATAATAGAAGCAACTTTGTTAGTCTAAGACTGTAAGACCTACACATAATTTTGGACACTTTACAGCCTCGCGCTTGTACCCACGCATTTCCCGCTTGGTCGATCATGTGCACCTCTCGCCTTCTCTTAATCTCGCCAAATCTAACTGGGACGACTACAGGAGCAAGCTTCAAGGAATGCGCCCTTTTTAGCTAATGGGACCCAATATAGAAGTATGCTTTTCCCTGACTCGAGTCTTACTCGATTGCTTACACTCTAACACACTTTTAGATGCTGTGCTATGCGATATTATTGCCTTAATTGCTGCTTGGCTATCAATATAAAAGCTAACACGGCTGCAGTTTAATCTATTCTCTTCCAGTGTTTTTACTGCTTTGGTTACGGCTAATACTTCCGCTTGGAAAACGCTACAGTGATCTGGGAGCTTCTAGTATCTGTTTATTTCTGGAGCAGCATAGTATACCAACTCATTTGTTACTCCTTCCACTACTTTTGAACCAACTGTGTACACATGTATAGCCTCGTCCGCCATTTGAGCACCCTTGCGCCAACCATCCACCTCTATTTTGGCTTTAAGAGCCCCCTCGCAGATAGGGAATCAAGTAGTCTGTTTGTTTTGTAATTGATGACGCCTATTTTTAGTTATAAAAGCAGCTTTATTAGTCTCATGTTATAATATGTTAATGGAACATTACGTATGTCGGGTTGATTCTGGACAAGTAAGAGTTTAACCTGTTACAGTATCCAGAACGAAATTGGGCCAGGGTGACTCGTGTCTCCCTTGGTAATGTGCTTTCTTCTTCTGCAGTGGAAGGATATGACTTATTAATAACAGGGTTCACTAAGCGCGTTGTATCAAAAGCGTTTACTGATTCTGTGTGGATTTAGCTTAGGGCCTGCTTATGCTAGTCTGTACCAGACAGCTGTGTTTTCAGGTGCCGGATCTCGTCATATTGCTTATAGAGATGTTCCCTTAACCCCCCTGGAGGCGGGGCTAGATCAAGCTGTTGTTTGGTACGATGTCCTGTGTACATGTAATCCCATTTAATTTGTACATATAGCTTCGAGGGTAGAGCTTTCCTACTATTTACTATTATGGTCGTACTATATGCTCGTTATGCCAATAGGTTTGTTTACAGGTAGGATATGTAGAATGGTTTTCGAAGCCTCCTTACTAAGTTATGCCCATGACTAGAACTACTACTACTACTACTCCATAGTACCTCATTAGGCTTCCTAGTCATCGTAAAATCGCAATAAGAGCGGGATGGAGATAGGCCGCACGTACGCCACACTCACTATCTCACTATCTATTCCACTTTGACTATACAAGAAAAGTTGCTGTCTAGAATTATTCCCACATATTGTGTGGTGTGTATCATTTCCGTAGTTATTTACCACATTTAGATTAGGTCTAGCTGGATTGGAGACATTTTCTTCGTGTTGGGATCAACCCCCACTTCAGCTTCCCAGGCATGTACATATATACCAAATCTCTCGATCACTGATATAGTAAATTGTTGGTTAAAAACGTCATATGCGCTTTGCTAATTTCCCGCCGGGCCTTTTTAATGATTTTTTTTTTGTTGCTTGTCATATTCACATCCGGAAAACTTTATTGTATCGAAATTCGTGCCCAGAGAATACAAATGTTTAATTTTAATTTCTTAGCAAGACTATATATGTATGTAATACTTCTATTAGTATATCACAT
Source organism: Eurosta solidaginis (assembly GCF_040869045.1). Lineage (NCBI taxonomy): Eukaryota > Metazoa > Arthropoda > Insecta > Diptera > Tephritidae > Eurosta > Eurosta solidaginis. The sequence continues at coordinate 24,440,057 of NC_090321.1, read as the reverse complement.
ATGTATGAGCAAGACCTTACCTACATAAATCGAGACGATTGCTAAGAAAAAAATTCGAAGCACACTTTACATTATTTTTTATCAGCCCTAACTTGGGCACTTCAAGGCTTATGCGCGCTATTATCAGCTGCGTAAAAAATTTAATAAATATAATAAATGTTTTCACATATTTAGCCATGATATAACCCTAGTCATATCTTTTGCTACATCATATTTGTCAAGAAATTTGCTTAATAAAATTGATATGAAACGGGAAAGCAACAATAAGCCAAGCGGCACAAAACTGTCTGCAACTATTTGAGAAGTCTACATTAAAAAGAAATTTAGACCTATAACTTCTTATTGCAATAGATTCTAGGCAAAACCGAATAGACCTAAGTAAACTATGGCAGAGTCACGGCCTCTTCGTTGAAGGATAAAGATCCTGACAACTGCTAACTCCTCTGCCATCAAAGCCTCCTTAACCCTTCAATATCATGGGGATTATGTATCCCAATAGAAATTTTAAAAATTGCCAAAAATGAGTATTTGCCTTTCATGATCAGCCTTTTTAGGTTAGTTCAATGAGCCTATATGTACATTGTTACTACAGCTATTGTGCAATGTGTAATTGAAAAGTGCGGCCACGAGAGAAATATACTTTTGTAGACCTATCTTGGGATTAAATATTCCATCGATGTGGTTAAGACGAAGTAAATGGGGCATACTATCCCATTGATGTACACAAATGGAACAACAGTAATGATATTTAAATAATTGATACCGATGGGCTAATGAGTTCCAATCAATGGCTTGTGAGAACACAGGTGAGACACATATATACTGTAGCGAATTTTTACCCTCTCGTGTATTCCACAGGTGCGTTCGCATTTTGACGATAAGCCAATCTTTCAATGTCCGACGCAAACTCCTGCAATGTTTCATTAGCCTTCCGGAAGCAGATTTGCAATTCGATTTGGTATATCTGCTTTCCAACTTCTCGCTTCCGTAACGTCTTTCCACTGCGGCCATCAATGCTAATAGTTTATGAGATTTCAGCAGCAGGTTCTGTTAACGCCACGAACAATGCAGCAACTTTATCATCAGAATTTCAGTTATTCGTTGCTGACGTTGGAGCTTTAATACCTGGAAACGAACAGAATCATGAAACGTTAGCGATTTTACCTTCAGAGAAGATGTTGAAGTGATTGGACGGTTCAATTGTAACTCTTGGTTTCGATCTTTCAAAGCATCAATTCAGGCATCCATTTTATCTTGTCCACTGAAACCTTCCTGAGCCTGCGTAAGTTTCTCCTCCATCTCCAGTAGTGCAGATATCTGCGATGTGATACCTGTACTGTAATTTGTGACATTTCAAATATAGGTGCCTCCTGCGCTTCAATATTGGATGTAATTTGTGGTGACATTTCTGGCATACGTGTCTCCTCTGCTTCAATTTTGGATGCTTTTGTGTACGCTCGTGCTGATATTGCAGCCAATATCATGTTCAAATCTGTGTTCTCCATTGTCTGTGGGGTTTCATTTCTCAATTTTTGTTGTTGACTCTTTTCCTTCAGGATGAAATACATACTCCTCCACATTAACTCCCTCCGACTCCATAACCTCTCGTAGTCATGCCTGAAGTTGCCCGTTGTATTCAATCCACGGTTCTCCAAGCGCTTTTTGCTTTGCTGGATCTTCAATTCACTCAACTTGGTCATGTCCTCGTTATACTCTGAAACTCCGGATTTTATCCAACAATTCCTCTTCTGACTCCAATTGTAGCGAATTTTTTGAAATTATTGATTATTCTGCACCTGCTGTTATATTTCGGTTCTCTAAACTGTCGAATGAATACTTCAGATATTCAGTGTATGAAAATGTTTTTTATTTACACTACTTTAGTAGTAATACTTCACGATTACAATTCTCGCGTCCTTCACTAATAGCATATTAATAACAATTTGACTAATTAGTTCCCAGCTTGTGCTGCTTTTATATTCTCGGTTAACTCGTGCGCCCATTTCTCCTAAGGACTAAATTTTTCACGAACAACCTTCTCGAACAGCTGCTTATTTATTTCTCATTTCTATATCTGATGTGCATGTTTGTCTTCTAGTTAATGGGTGTATATGCGTGAGTAATAACTTCTGCTCTTAGCTGCTGAGATTTGATGTTCTTCATACATATGTGTGGCTGCGTGCTCTACTGTTGTTGTGCATGTACCTATTTAGTAGCAGCATAGTAATGTTTCGGAATGCTAATATTCGCCAGAATATTATCCCAGGACAAAATCTATTTTTCAAGAATATTCAATTTTTTTCAAGTTGGTTTGTGCCAAGTTGGGTACTATAACTATCTAGAAAAAATTTTCTAATATGTGTCAAAGCGCCACATGTCGTAGGGTATTGAAAGGGTTAAATATACCTATAAATAAAACCGTTTAAAAATGAGCCAAATATCTACTTAGCTTTGAAGATCTAAAGTTGACTTCCTCAATTCATTTACCGATGAGCAAAGCAGGTACTTCTTATTCATTTGTCCACTTATCTCAATCACATCATTTCCTACATTCTCGAACTCAGCCAGCTCCGCATTGGCCATTGGCAGTGCTGCTTATTTCACATGTGTTTCATATACAACAAATATCGGAAGTGTATATGTAAATAAAGAAAAGAAAATACCAAATAAGAATAAAGCAAATAAAAATTATTTTGATCAAATTTAATTATCATACTAGTGATCTTAAAATCAAAAGCAACACACGTAAAAAAATTTAACAACAAAAGTTAAAACAAGTCGACGTGCGCGAATGTTAAATTACAGAATTTAAAAATTGTATTTACTTGTTCTAAACGCACGAGTGCCAATGATGAAATGATAAATAAGATATTCTAGATTTTGTAAAATGTAAACATATGAATTGAACATTTCAGATACGATGCATTTTACCGAAAAGTATTCAACAGATGAAGCGTTATGAAATACAGTTTATAAAAATAAGTTGACGCGAGCACTGAGATTTATATGGTTCAATTGAAAAGAGATTTTACATATTTACAAATATATTATTTAATTAAACTTAAGCTATCTAAGCATAATCAACTGACGTCACAATGTCTACCGAAACAGAGAAGAAAGATGAAAATCGTATGCATGAATTGCGACGACACAGACGCAGCATTTCACAGCTGATTGCTAATATAGGTAAATAAATTATGAAGAAAAAGTCACACATACAGCAGCGAACACGTAAATAGCAGTAATAATTTTTTTAATCAAATTTCAATCATCATCAATTAAATACTTTTTTTATTTGCAATAATTTAAGAAAATAATTTCTATGTAACTGAAACTATGCAAACCAATCCCAAAAACGTTTTCGAAAGTTCAAGAAATTTATACGAAAGTTTTGAATTTTTTATTTAGAGATTTCTGAATTTGTTTAAATTTTTAAAAAATGTGGAAAATAGCTATTAAAGTGAGAAAAAAATGTGAATGGTTTTGCGGCATAGAAATACTTTTCTCAATCTACACCTTTTTCCCAAAAACGTTTTCGAAAATTCAAGAAATTTATACGAAAGTTCTGAATTTTTTACTTAGAGGTTTCTGAATTTGTTTAAATTTCCTAATAATGAGAAAATAGCTATTAAAACGAAAAAAAGGGGAATGTTTTTGCGCCACAAAAATACTTTTTTCTATCTACACCTTTTTCTGGTTTATTTAAGAAGCTTGCGATTAAAGTTCAGAAAGTTACAATTGAAGTACAGAATTTTCAATTGAACTTCAATTCTAATTTTCTGAGTTTCAGTTGTAATTTTCTGAACTAAAAAATAGAAATTCTGAGCCTCAATTATAATTTTCCCAATTTCAATTGTAATTTTCTCAACTTCAATAGTATGTTTCTGAACTACAGATAGAAATTCTGAGCTTCAATTACAATTTTCTCAATTTCAATTGTAATTTTCTAAACTTTAATTGAAAGTGCTAACTTTCTGAACTTCAATTGCAACTTACTGACCTAAAACTAAAAAAAAGTGTATTCAAGTAGTTTTCTTAAAACTCAAAATTTTTTCTAAGAATAAGTTTCTTAAGATCGGATAAATTTATGTTATCATAGCAGTGGATTTCCAGTCGACTCACCTCTCGCGTAGATGTAAATATTGTCAGAAATATTCAGAGAATTATTCTTGATTGAAAAAATTTAAGAAAAATGTTCCCTCAAAATGAAGATTAAATGAAAAAAAAAAATTAAATTTTGCTCAATTTAAAGAAAATTCTTTTAGGAAATGTTTTCCACATTTTAGATAAGTGTTCAGAAAAAAATCTCAAAAATAAATACGAATTTTGAGAGACTTATTACTTTTACTTTGTTAGATTAAAATAGATGGGCTACAAAATTGCATGCTAAAAAAAATTAAAAAAAATCTTAATACAATTTCGAATTGTTGAGTTTTTTCGAAAATCTTTTTTGTTTTTTTTTTTTTTTTGAGTTTTTTTCGAAAGTCTTTTCTGAAATTATCAAAAATAAAATAAAAAATAAAATTTTAATTGAGAAATTTGATAAAAATTGTCAGAGCTATTTTCGTGCTCTCTGCTGTATGTACATAAAGCCCATTTTTAATTAATACAAGAAACTATTTTTTGTTTTTGATATTTGTTTTTTGTTTTTTTTTTTTTTGCGTTTGAACTATGCAAGAATTTTATATTTATCTTACTTATTGTGCTTAATTAATATTACAGTGCGGGGGTCTTACATTTTATTTAGGCAGGATCTCTTCTTTATGGGCGTAGAATGCCAAGACATTGAATACATTCTAAATGAATCCTTTATACCAGTAGAAACGGTGTTTGAACCTCTATGATTTCATCTGGGACTTATAGAGCATTATTTTTGTTGTCACGAGATGTCTTTACTTCTGAAGTTCCCAAAAAGCTTAAAATAGTAGCTCTTTTTCCGAGAGAGTCAAAGTCATTCATAATCTACAGGTGCGACTTCTCATAAATTGTCTTCAAAGTTTTCGAACGGGAATCCTAAGAAACTAGCAGTTTCCGCAGAGTTGGACCAGGCTTCTGTTATAGGCGTTAGTTTTACATTAAACTTGACTGGTGTCTTGTCAGTGCACATCGCTTTTAAGGCATACATATACATTACAAATGTTTTTGTTGTTGTGGCGAGTGTCTCCCCGAAGGTTTCGTGCAGGAATATCGATGTTGATTGTCCTTTGCCGGATCTAGATTCCGTTAACAAGCACCATTAAGGTACATACTATCCCGACCTTCTCGGAAACCATTTAATATGACCACATTGATCACCCCCAGCGGGTAAGGAGGCTAGAATATACCCGCGGTAGGTATGCCTGTCGTAAGAAGCGACTAAATTACCAGATTCAAGAGGTTGTGTAGCGCAACCCTTTCAGGTGCGCAATATATAGCTTCTCAAAACCCAATTGTCAACCACACCTATCCGTGGCGAATCCTGTTTCATTAACAGCCGAGACTCTGGCGACTCCGAACTCCTCATGGATATAGGGGGTGGGAGGAGCTATGGCCTAGAAGGTCGCATGTGGTCATAACAAATCGTTCCCGAGATGGTCAGGCTTGGTACTGGAACCGGCAAAGGACCATCAATATCGATAACACTCCCCAAGGCCTTATTAATCTTCCTACCCTTGCAAGTCGTAGAGAGTTGCTTGGAGTACTTTTTATGATCAAATTAGTGAACGGTTTAGTTTTTATTCCTTTTTTACTAAGCGAAGTTAACTTTAATGATCCTTCTCGGCCAACTATGTAGAATTAATTTTGAATTAAATAAGCTCTTTCGCAGTCTGTGCCAGGATTATAACACTCACTCAAGTATAATTGTTAGTTCGGAATCACTTTTTAGTATTAAACAATCTATTGTTTCCTCCCTTAATATAATTATTCTTTTCTAACTATTTATAGGTCAGTAGTATTTTACCTACCTTTCTAGTGTTTTACTTAGCTGATGAGTTCTACAATTCTCTGTAGCTAAGCAGGTTTAGATCTCGACGCTTAACAAATCCCAGCCCTTCCACGACCCGGCAAACAATTATTACGTCATGCGGATGGGGCCTTCGTGTCGGTCAGGCGGGCTTTTGAGGGTAAAACCGTTGGGAATTATTATTATTATACATAATCTGAAAAACAACAATAATTGATAAATAGAAAATCTAAATGCAATGAGTTCATAGAAATTTGCATAAATGAAATGCATAAATTTCTCTCCTTATTAGATACTTACTTTTCGTATTTCTTTATCCACTATTTCTACTTAGCTTCTTCATGTTTATGTATATTTGAATTTCATAAAAGCGGTTTGGCAAAATGGAAACAAATTAGTTTTTAACTATTGTATGCAATTTTAAAATTAATGTGAAACTTGTATCGGCGTGCGGGTAGAACTTATTCAGTTAAAATTAGTCATCTTAAAAATGAGATGGCCAGGAACGGTTTTAGTGATAGTAACTATCGGCTTGATTAAATGTATCATTTTATAAACATTATTATTTTATTATACACAAGTAATTATGATGTTAAATACATTCCCGCCATCACATGCCTAGCTTGCACCATCGTTATCTTTTATCTAATATTTATTAAAATTTAACAACCAACTTGCGCTGATAATAATAGTATGAAAATATTATCTTATGCGTCATTCCAAAAATATATACATATGTATATAATATAAATTTTATGGTTCTTTTTGTCAAAGCAAGGCCATAAAATCTTATTTCACGGACATGTGGCGATTGTGAATTTAAAGAACTGTTAACGTTCGAACCGCTGAACTGTCGATAAAATAATAATTCCAATATTCAGTATTGCAAAATGGTTTTTATTTAGACTACTTTGGGAGTAGTAAAATTGTACTTCACTTTCCAACTAATAGCGTGCTTAAATCAAACTGATAAGTTATTCCTCAGCTTGTGCTGCTTTTATACTCTCTGTTGCCTCGTTCGCATAATTCTCCTAAGGTCTCGAGCTTCTAGTACAGTTGTATCTTCTACTTGGTTATTTAGTTATATACGTGTTTATGTGTAACAACTTCTGCTCTTAGCTGATGACTACATATGTCTATGTGAAATAATTTCTTTGTTTTAAGCTGCTGATATTGTGGGTGAAATATTCTTCGTCGCCTTCTATGTATGCGTGTAAATGGCTTACTTTGATGAGTCCATGTACACAAGTATGGCTGCTTGCTTTATTGTTGTTGTGCATTTATTTAGTTTCAGCATAATTATGTATAGAACTACTAATATTCGCCATAGTACTATTTAAATATTTAAAGCCACTTATTTTTGCAAGCTAGGGAAATAAAACGCTAGGTAGATTAGGGAATAGAAAGCAACAACACAAAGTAAGGTAGTTGAGTTCAGTAACCGGTTGGAAATGAAATCGCTTAAGCAACAGTAGACCAAAAAAAGGTCACTATTGTGAACGAGCGAATGATATGTACATACGAATGTGATACGAAAATAACTCGAAAACAGCGTAGCGGCCGGGTGACAAGCATACGCATCCATGTATTGCTTTTATTTACTTTCACGTGGCTGTTGTCTGTAATAAAATCTTGCAAGTTAAATTTGATATACTTCCGGTGTCCGATTGAGCTGAAATTTTGCACACATGTATAACTCCGATGACAATGAAATATTACATTGTGAGAATTCGTTAAATTAATCGATAACAGAGTTATCGGTAAAGATTTGTATTCACAAGGTAATAAAAGCCTAAGTCCTCAAGAACGCAGGTAACTTCGCTTTGTTTGTGTATGCAACAAACGTAGAAGTTAGGCTGTTATCGCCAAATGTTGCATACTTTTCAGCGCACTTGATTTTGTTTACAGATTTTTGGCGATGGAACTGAGCAGAGATCTGTAATGAGTAGTTGTAAACTGAACGCGACATAGGCAAAGTCACAATAAAATATTGTAACAAATTTAGTGCAATTCCCCTTATTTGCAATCTTCTGCTAACGTTCGATTCACTAAACTGTTGAATAAATAACTCCACTATTCAATAATGCAAAATGGCCTTTATTAAAGTTCTTCACAATAACACTACTATTGCTCGCCAGATAGCGTCTTAAATAAAACTGATTGTCGCGCCTCTACTGATGCTGCTCTATGATTTCTCGTTCGCATCTTCTAGGCGCTTCCATTTCCAGAATCTACTAGTAGGTTATCTGCTATAAATTTGTCAGCTATAACTACAGACGCACAATTTTTATAGCTTCTCCATTGTGATAGCAAGAAAAGGAGGTCCTAAATGTTCTTAATTATACCATCAAAATTTAACACGCTTTTTATTGGCGGCCACCGTGGTGTGATGGTAGCGTGCTCCGCCTACCACACCGTATGCCCTGGGTTCGCACCCCGGGCAAAGCAACATCAAAATTTTAGAAATAAGGTTTTTAAATTAGAAGAAAATTTTTCTAAGCGGGGTCGCCCCTCGGCAGTGTTTGGCAAGCGCTTCGGGTATATTTCTGCCTTGAAAAAGCTCTCAGTGAAAACTTATCTGCATTGCAGATGCCGTTCGGAGTCGGCATAAAACATGTAGGTCCCGTCCGGCCAATTTGTAGAGAAAATCAAGAGGAGCACGACGCAAATTGGAAGAGAAGCTCGGCCTTAGATCTCTTCGGGGGTTATCGCGACTTACATTTATTTATTTTTATAGGACCGTGATATAAACTGTAAGATTAAATAATTTAGGTGTCAAGTTTAATGCTAAAAATATATAATTATGTACAATATGGATTTTTTTTGTCGCAGACGAAAAAGCCTAATTGTCGTTAAAGGTTACAATGAACTTATAAAGTGTTATATTTCTTTACAGTCAATTTATTTTTTACTTTTTATTTAATTTTATTAACCAATAATAAAACCTTATTTTTAAAAAAGTTTTTCCTTTCTTTAATTTTATTGTTTCTATGGTTCTTTAGTTTAGTGTCATAATCAAACTGCACCAGAAGTAGAAATGTCAAAACAATTAAAAAAAGTGCCAATTAGCTGATTTGCTTTTACTGCCTGTATGATTCCGCCATGATGAAACTATTTAGCTAGTTGAAGCATTTTTTTCAAGCTCGCTTGCAAGAAAAAGTAGCTTATGTAATTTAATATTTGCGTAAGCACTAGAAAAAATTACAGCTGAATGCTTTTAAGTGCATATTAATAAGCAATTTTCTAAATAATTGTCTAAGCAATTTCTGCGTAAAGTCATCTTTCGTGCTGAAAAGTGCATAATTGGTAAAAATAATAAAGTTAATCTAACAATCAAGTGAATATTTCTTGTTTCATATATATCTACAATGCATTTTCAGCACGTTTGTTTTTTACATATTTATAAGTACCTATGTATGTTGATAGCGTCTTTGAATATAATTTCTTTAAAAGTTTTGCAACAAGTAAATGAATAGCTATTAACAATAAAGGTTTATTTTTGTTCTTATCTTCATTCAATAAATAACTCTACTATTGCCCGACAGATAGCGTGCTTAATCGAAAACTGATTCATAGATTAAATGAAACTGACTTCTCGCCTCCACTGTTGTCGCCCTTTTATACTGTCCGACCTCCTTGTTGCATATTTCTAGGCTTTTCTAATTCCAGAACTTACTAGTTAGTTATAAATTTCTCAGCTACAACTACAGATGTATAATTTCTATAGCTTCTCTCATACCCCATGCGCTTGTATGTGTGAGCGACACTTCCCAATCACAATTGCATAACTTTAGGAGCATTTCAGATAAGATATCTGCATGTGCTTGTGCGTTGCTTCTCAGCTGCGTATACGTACATATATGTAGATATAATGATAGAATTATTGATGTGCATTCACGTCACTGCTTAGCATCGGCTTAGAGATGGCAGTACCCTTAGTGTTGCTAATATTCGTTACAATATGAATAAGCATACTTCTAACCTCTTGACGCATTCAAATAAACTGTTAATACTTTGCCTGGGACTTACAAATTATATTCCAATAGTATGTAATTACATATTTGGCGTAACAATGACGTCAGACTTCGAGTACTGATTTGCCAGGCATACAATAAGCTGATGCTGCGGTGGTCATATCCTGCACTTGTCAAGTAAGACTACAACTATAGCAGTGGCACAGTTATCAGTTCTAAAAGCAGCAAGCAGCATAGGTCCTAGAAATGTGTTAGTATTTGCCATTTTTATACTCAGTTGAGCACAGCTCACAGAGTATATTAACTTTGATTGGATAACGGTTGGTTGTACAGGTATAAAGGAATCGAGATAGATATAGACTTCCATATATCAAAATCATCAGGATCGAAAAAAAATTTGATTGAGCCATGTCCGTCCGTCCGTCTGTCCGTTAACACGATAACTTGAGTAAATTTTGAGGTATCTTAATTAAATTTGGTATGTAGGTTCCTGGGCACTCATCTCAGATCGCTGTTTAAAATGGACGATATCGGACTATAACCACGCCCACTTTTTCGATATCGAAAAACCGAAAAAGTGCGATAATTCATTACCAAAGACGGATAAAGCGATGAAACTTTGTAGGTGAGTTGAACTTATGACGCAGAATAGAAAATTAGTAAAATGTTGGACAATGGGCGTGGAGAACCTGTTTTTATACACAGTCGTCCGTCTGTCCTTCCGCTCGGCCGTTAATACGACAACTTGAGCAAAAATCAATATATCTTTACTAAACTCAGTTCACGTACTTATCTGATCTCACTTTGTATTGGTATAAAAAATGGCCGAAATCCGACTATGACCACGCCCACTTTTTCGATATCGAAAATTACGAAAAATGAAAAAAATTCCATAATTTTATACCAAATACGAAAAAAGGGATGAAACATGGTAATTGAATTGGTTTATTGACGCAAAATATAACTTTAGAAAAAAACTTTGTAAAATGGGTGTGACACCTACCATATTAAGTAGAAGAAAATGAAAAAGTTCTGCAGGGCGATATAAAAACCCCTTGAAATCTTGGCAGGAATACTGTTTGTGGTGTTACATATATAAATAAATTAGCGGTATCCAACAGATGATGTTCTGGGTCATCCTGGTCCACATTTTGGTCGATATCTGGAAAACGCCTTCACATATACAACTACCACCACTCCTTTTTAAAACCCTCATTAATACCTTTAATTTGATACCAATATCGTACAAACACATTCTAGAGTCACCCCTGGTCCACCTTTATGGCGATATCTCGAAAAGGCGTCCACCTATAGAACTAAGGCCCACGCCCTTTTAAAAAACTCATTAACACCTTTCATTGGACACCCATATCGTACAAACAAATGCTAGAGTCACTCCTGGTCCACCTTTATGGCGATATCTCGAAAAGGCGTCCACATATAGAACTAAGACCCACGCCCTTTTAAAAAACTCATTAACACCTTTCATTGGATACACATATCGTACAAACAAATTCTAGAGTCACCCCTGGTCCACCTTTATGGCGATATCTCGAAAAGACGTCCACCTATAGAACTAAACCCCACGCCCTTTTAAAATACTCATTAACACCTTTCGTTTGATACCCATATTGTACAAACGCATTCTAGAGTCACCCTGGTCCACCCTTATGGCGATATCTCGAAAAGGCCTCCACCTATAGAACTAAGGCCCACGCCCTTTTAAAAACTCATTAACACCTTTCACTGGACACATATATCGTACAAACAAATGCTAGAGTCACTCCTGGTCCACCTTTATGGCGATATCTCGAAACGGCGTCCACCTATGGAACTAAGGATCACTCCCTTTTAAAATTCTCATTAACATCTTTCATTTGATACCCATATCGTACAAACAAATTCTAGAGTCAGCCCTGGTCCACCTTTATGGCGATATCCCTAAATGGCGTCCACCTGTAGAATTATGCCCCACTCCCTCTTAAAATACTCTTTAATACCTTCCATTTGATATACATGTCATACAAACACATTCCAGGGTTACCCTAGGTTCATTTCCCTACATGATGATTTTCCGTTATTTTGTCTCCATAGCTCTCAACTGAGTATGTAATGTTCGGTTACACCCGAACTTAACCTTCCTTACTTGTTTATATTTATCTTAAAATCGTTTAGGTATGTACATCTGTTCACTATATATTTCTTATCTTATACATCCAATTATTTGGAGATTACGAACGTGATAAGATTATTGTTCAGCCCCATTCATGAAAGGTATGAAGTCTTCGGCACAGCCGAAGACAGTCCCGTCCTTACTTGGTTTTTTTTTTTTCTTTAATAAAAAGGAACAAACATTCTTTTTTTTATGCAGAACAAAAGTAAATATTTCAAAATTTAATGGCAAATGAAAAATATTTCAATCAAGTGAGTATTTCTTTATTTATGTATTTTGGTCAAATATTTGCAAACCTTTTTAAAAATAATTGTTTTTTAACATTTCGTATTCGTTTAGTTATGCAGTTTCTATTATTTAAATATTACATGACTAATGCGTTGTTAAAATTGGACTGGACGATGAATGATGCACATTTTTTGTTAAATTAACGGTGACAGGAAATTGTTAATATTATTCTATGGTCAGTTGTTACTTTATTCCAAAAGTATATTCTTATGTTACTAGTATTCAATTTGAAATTCCTTTATAATTTTCTTGAAGATAATTACTAGAATTCTTCTAGACATTATATTAGTGAGGTTAGTATTTTAGTTTAAATCTTAGTTTTTTAATTAAACAAATTAACATTTAACACAACATCCAGGAAAAACGCCAGGGAAGGTCTTTTTGTTGGCACAAGTGACGCGATATGTCCCGCAACTGAAAAAGAAGGAAGAAATTAAAATTAATATTCAATCTTATAAGCAATAAAAAGTACGTCCTTTATGTACATGGACCAATAGAAACGAAAAATGTATACTTAAACGAAAACATAATATTGTTGAACTTTGATATTCAAAATTTTAACATTATAACTGTAAAAACTTTCATGAGGAAAATCACAGGTCACTGGGTTATCGGGAAGTTCCTTAAAACTAAAAAGCAAAATTTCTCAGCTCGGAAGATATTTTGAATTTTTACGGTCCCTGCACCACCTTTCAAACAATTTTTGTCCTCATGTTGTACTGTCATCGGGTTCTGTAGTATGTTTTTAGTTTCAAGAATATAGTTCTACGGGAAGTTACTCAACTAGCGGTTGCAAGATTCCACATTTTGTAAGTAGACTTTCTAACAATCTCTAAATATCTCGATCCCTGTCTCCCTAGAAAACTTTTCTATCCTAAATATTACAACCTAGTAAAGCCCAAAGCTGCGTTCAAAGTAGCAAGCTTGGCCGTTTTTTAGATCAACGATCCCTGGACCACCCAGCAAAGTCTTGTTTCCATCACGTTAAACTGTCACCGGATTTAGATTTTTATTCAAAGTTTCATGACTCTAGCTCTCCAGGAAGTTACTTAAAAATGGATTGCAAGAGTCTACAATTTAGTATGGAAATTGGCGGAAAACCATCAAACGAAACTAATATAAAGGAAGTAAAAAGGAGGGTATTTAATGATTTTTAGGTAAATTCATCCCATAATGTATAATATATAAATCTATATAGAATTTGGTAAATGTGTGGGGCAACACGCTCCCTACTAGGAAAAGCCTACATTTACTATTTCTCCACAAATATTTGGGCAGCTATGCAATATTTGATGTGAAGATTCTATATCGTCTACTGAGTGGAATATCACCATATCTCGGCCTTCTATTTGAAAACGCCCTTTCCCAGAATTTGTTTCAAGAACACCTCGCGTAATTTTAATATATTGTAACGAATTTAGGGAAATTCCGCTTATTCCAAATCTTCTGCTAACGTTCGAATCACTAAACTGTTGAATAAATAACTCCAATATTCAATAATGCAAAAATGGTCTTTGTTAGACTACTTGAAAGTACCTCACAATAACACTTCACAACCAATAGCGTGATTAAATCAAACTGATTCTGATTACTAAGCTTTAACTCCTTTTATACTCTGTGATGTCTCGTTCCCATACTTCTAGGCGTTTCTATCTCCTAGAATTTACTACTTGTTTACCAGCTATAACTACAGATGCACGATTATAGGTTCTCGCATAACCATATTCGCGTGTATATGTGAGTGATACTTCCACCGATGATTGGCTACTTTTGGGAGTATCTCAGATATATGCATGTGTTTGTGCGTTTCTCACCGCTGCTTGTATGGACATATGTATAGGCATAATGATTGATTTATTGATGTGCATACAAGTCACTGCTTAGTATCGGCTTAGAGATGATAGTATCCCTTAGTGTCACAATATTGCCACGTGAGATTACACATTTATGAATAATTTGTGAGCTAGAGCGTTATTTAAATCCCGAGATAGGGTCTTGTGGAAAAATATTCTCAAAGAATGCGTCTTCGAATTGGCAGTCTGAATTGGATGATATTCTACGCAGCAGCCGATATATGTTGAAGATGGGGTAGCTAATGTAGAGAGAGTAGGAGTGCAAATGGAAGTGAAAATGGGTGGCTGAGGGGCTTGCAGAAGAACAGGAATAGGAAAGAAATGTATATATAGTGGAAAGAGGAGGGTGTCTCAGTAAATAAATAAAATCATGTATCACACTTACTCTTCAACTTCGGTTTTGAAGTTCTCTGAACAAACAGCACGTTTCAAGCATTTGCCATCCATACCAAAGTCCACATAATCCTGGCCCTGTTTGAGTAGCGGCAAATATTTCAAAAATATCGTTTCACCTTGATTATTACGAAATGAGCAAACTGGTTCATTGCCTGCAATGTGAAATGGTATTACTGATAATTTTGCTATTTAAAATAAGGAAAGGATACAATCGAAGGATATATAGTGTCTTTCTTAGTAATATATGGGAAAATCAATTTGAGTATTAGAACAAACCAATTTTTTGAAGAGATTGAGCCATAAGCAAAAAAGAAATTGCTCTGTTTTTCGAACATAGTTCTGGCTTTTGAGCAAAGTTGTTTAGTTATTCAAGGCAGACACTTTTTATCTCCAACAAATCTTTCTGTTAAAAAACTGATCATAATTATTAAATGGCGCTTAACCGCCTTAGCGATTTTATTCGTTTTGGAACAAGTCACGCCTGCTATTTCTGATTCGCGATAGCTGACGTCGATTTGGAGAACCAATGGATGTCACGTATTCCTCATCTTGCCTCTCCCAAACCAGTTTGGGCCCCCTTTTTTTGCATCCAAATTGCTGTGTCGATTGAAGTACTTTCTTGGCCGGAGCGTCTTCGTGCATTCGCATAACATGGCCTAGCCAGTGAAACGTTGGGGTTTTCGTAGCTGCACTATATTCATGTGAGCGTAAAGCTCATACAGCTCATCATTATACCACCTTCGATATTGGCCATCTGCATCACGGAGAACTTTTTTTTCGAGTACTCCCAGAGCCGTCCCATCTTCTCTCGACACCGTCCATGATTCTGAGGCATATACGAGAAAAGTCATGATGAACAACTTGTAGAGTGTGATTTTTATTCGTCGAGAGATTACCTTACTTTTCAATTGCCTACTCAGTCCAAAGTTGCATTTTCTGGCAAGTGTTATTCTTCGCTTGAATTCTAAGCTGGCATTGTTTTCGCTGTAAATGTTGCATCCCAGATAGACGAAATCCTTCACAGTCTCGAAACTTTATCTGTCAACAGTGACGTGGCTGCCACGCCCCTATTCTCTCTTGGCTAACAGCAAGTACTTTGCCTCTTTATCCAATCCTAAGAAGGCAGAACTCACTGCCCGTTTGTTAAGACCAATAATATCAATATCATCAGCATAAGCCAGTAATTTCACGCTCTTATAATAAATTGCACCATCACGCTTAAGTTCTGCTAGAATTATTTACTCCAGCATTATGTTAAAGAAATCCCAAGAAAGAAATCACATTCACCTTGTCTGAAGTCTCATTTGGTACCGAATGGTTCAGGGAAGTAAGTGCTCACAATCCTTACGGAGCTGCTGGTGTTGCTTAACATCATTTGACAGAGCCTATTAACATTGCAGGGAACTTAAATTGAGAGATAGCAGCATACTGTTACGAATATTAGCAAAACTAAGGAGTGCTGCCAGCTCTAAGCCGATCTAGGCAGTGACGTGAATGCACATCAATAATTCAATCATTATGTATCTACCTAAACGAATAAATAATTGCGTCTACACATATGTACACATTCCGACGAGCAACATTTACATACAAGGCAGCAAGAGATGAGATGTCACACACCGATGAATTTACTTATACGCTTATGTGTGTGCGGGAGACTGTAAATTACAAACACATGCATATACCTTATCTGAGTTGTCACAAGAGAGAGCAATAATTTGTGCACGTAGTTGTGGCTGGGGATTTTGTAGCCGAAACAACTAGTAACTTCTGGAAATCGAAGAGCCTAGAAGTATGCAGCGTAAACTATAAAAGCGGCGCCAGCGAGTAAGAAGTAATTCAGTTTGATTTGAGTTGATCAGCAGTTACGACTAAGAAGATATCTAGCGAGCAATACCAGTATTATTTTGATTAGTGGAGTTTCATTTGAGCTATCAGTTTGGTTATTAAGCTATTCGTTGCACAGTTTGAGTGTTATTGTGAAGCATTTTAATAAAGGCCATTTTTCCATTATTCAATATTGGAGTTATTTATTCAACAGTTTAGCGATACGAACCTAGCAAAAGGGGCAAATAAGAGGATTTGCAGAAAATTCGTTACAATTGGTGTCAGAAGTGGGATTGTTGAATAAATTCCAAAGGACAACAAGGACATGGCAAAGTTCGGTGAATTAAAGATCCAGCAACTAAAGAAGGAGTTGGAGACCCGTGGATTGAATACAAGCGGCGTTAAACTTGAACTTAAGGCACGGCTAAGAGAGGCAATGGAAGCAGAAGGAATTGATGTGGAAGAGTATGTCTTTCACCTTGATGGGGAGGAGACAACAAAAATTGAAGAGAAAAACGAAACATCGCAGACGGTTACCAGCACAGATTTGAACATGATTTTGGCTGCAATATCTGCTCAAACATCGACAGTGGCTTCTCAACTGGAATCGCAAAAGACAGATATAAAATCTCAACTGGCATCTCAACTAGAAGAACAGAAGACATATATGGCATCCCAACTGGAATCGCAGGAGACACGCATAACATCAAAGATGGAAGAACAAGAGGAGCGCTTATCATTGCAGGTGGCACAAATGTCTTCACAGTTAGAAGCACAGGAAGCAAGGGTAACATCAAAGCTGGAAGCGCAGGATGCAAAAATCGCTCAATTTCAGGCAGAAGTCGATGATTTGAAGGGTCGTATGGAGCAGTTACAATTAAATCGTCCAGCAGTTTCAGCGAGTAATTCAAAGGTAAAAACACCATCCTTTGACGGTTCTGTTCCTTTCCAGGTCTTTAAGTTACAGTTTGAGAAGACCGCAGCAGTGAACAACTGGAATGTGGAAGATAAAGTTGCCGCACTCTTCGTAGCATTGAAAGGACCAGCTGCCGAAATCTTACAGACTATTCCAGAATACGAACGGAACAGTTATGACGCATTGATGGCTGCTGTAGAACGGCGATACGGAAGCGAACACAGGAAACAGATATTTCAAATAGAATTGCAAAACCGCTACCAAAAAGCTAACGAGACCTTGCAGGAGTTTGCTTCTGACATTGAAAGATTGGCTCATCTTGCAAATGCGGATGCACCCGTGGAATACACGGAAAGAGTGAAGATTCAGAGCTTTATAAATGGCATACGAGATGTGGAAACGAAGCGAGCTACATACGCGAACCCAAAACTGACATTTGCTGAAACGGTATCACATGCATTGACTCAGGAAACTGCCTCCCTATTAAGTAAACCAGCATATAAGGCTCATCGTGTAGAAGTAGAAAGGCCAGAATGGGTAGACACAATTTTGGAAGCACTGAAGGAATCACAACAGAGAAATGCCGGAGTTATTAAATGTTTCAAGTGCGGCAACCCAGGTCATATTGCACGACATTGCAGCACCGGTCCCAATAGCTCCAACAATGTGGGTGGGCGTAAACGCAAAGCTGGAGGAGATGAGCAAGAGCGAGTAAGAGGTAGAGAACTAGATCCAGCTATTGAATGCCCTGTGATATCTGTGTCGCAAATTGGTAGAAAATCGAGCAGTCTTACCGTCAGAGGGAATGTGGATGGCAAAGAACGAATACTGACTGTAGATACGGGCGCATCTCATTCCTTGATCCGATCTGACTTGGTCAACAGGAGAGTAAAACCGTTACCTGGAGCAAAGTTGCGTACGGTCACTGGCGAGTATAACCAAGTTCAGGGAGAAGTGATATGTGAAGTATTGATTGGGAAGGTCATGGTCCTACACAAATTTGTTGTGGCGGAGATTGTTGATGAAGTTATATTGGGAGTGGATTTCTTGGTTGACCATGACATCAAGATCGATATGCAGAGAAGGGTGATGCGTTATGAGAACCAAGATGTGCCACTTAACTTTAGTTTGGAAAAAGGGTTCAGCAGTAATCGGGTACTGGTGGAGAATACTCAACGAAGGCCACGAAATTCAAAGGTAAAGGTTGATAGATTGAATGGGCCAAATAAATCAAAATCAAAAGTACCTGCGAGAGAAACACTGGCATTGAAAAGCCCTAACGGACGTACTAAAATCGAGAAGGAATGCGAGGGTAGTTTCAATCCAGAGCGCACTACTGTGGGGAAACGTGGGAACGATACTGATTATGCAAAGCAAATCCGTCCAGCGCAAGCTCTACGAAGTAGTTCATCGGCCAAACAACAGAGTGTAAAGGAACGAACCAGGGTATTGAGTGGTACGATGAAACACAGGTACCATGAGAACAATAATTCGAAAAGTTTCTTGGCGGGAGATTTGGTACTGGTATACAACCCTCACCGGCGGAAAGTTGTTCCATCCAAATTGCGGTGCAGTTGGGAAGGCCCGTACAAGATTGTGAAGAAGCTCAGTGATACCATCTACCGCATACAAAGCATTGAGAAACCACGGAGTAGAAGAGTGGTACATTTGGCGATGCTAGCAGCGTTTAGATCGAGAGATTTGTCTGATCGGGACGATCAGACTTAGGTGGAGGGCAGTGTTACGAATATTAGCAAAACTAAGGAGTGCTGCCAGCTCTAAGCCGATCTAGGCAGTGACGTGAATGCACATCAATAATTCAATCATTATGTATCTACCTAAACGAATAAATAATTGCGTCTACACATATGTACACATTCCGACGAGCAACATTTACATACAAGGCAGCAAGAGATGAGATGTCACACACCGATGAATTTACTTATACGCTTATGTGTGTGCGGGAGACTGTAAATTACAAACACATGCATATACCTTATCTGAGTTGTCACAAGAGAGAGCAATAATTTGTGCACGTAGTTGTGGCTGGGGATTTTGTAGCCGAAACAACTAGTAACTTCTGGAAATCGAAGAGCCTAGAAGTATGCAGCGTAAACTATAAAAGCGGCGCCAGCGAGTAAGAAGTAATTCAGTTTGATTTGAGTTGATCAGCAGTTACGACTAAGAAGATATCTAGCGAGTAATACCAGTATTATTTTGATTAGTGGAGTTTCATTTGAGCTATCAGTTTGGTTATTAAGCTATTCGTTGCACAGTTTGAGTGTTATTGTGAAGCATTTTAATAAAGGCCATTTTTCCATTATTCAATATTGGAGTTATTTATTCAACAGTTTAGCGATACGAACCTAGCAAAAGGGGCAAATAAGAGGATTTGCAGAAAATTCGTTACAATACAATAAATTTCTTTCTTGTAGCAATAGGAACACTCCCCGAAGGTTTGGGCGAGTGTTATCGGTGTTGATGGTCATTTGTCGGATATAGATCCTGTACATTCCGTTTACGAGCACCATTAACGTACTAGCCCGACAACCTCGGACACGATTTAAAACGACCACATTCAACTTTCTAGGCCATAACGCCAGCTTTTTTCTTTCAGTGGATATAAACTCAAAAAAAAATAAAAATTATACCATTTAAAAGAGAAAAGGAGTTAGGTTACGAAGTATTTAAATTTCGAAGTTCGAAATCTCGAAACTATGTCGAGGCATTGCTTTTTTGCTTATTACGGATTGATCTCTTAAAAAAGTGTTTTGGTTGATACTCAGGTGTTGTATTGTTCTGAAAAGCCACTTATACACTGAAAGAAAATACTGGTAAAATCAACCGAAATACGGGTCAATTCAACTAAAATGTCTGTTAATTTTTATCCATCGCAACAAGATGTTGAATCAACTGCGCACAAATCGTTGATTCGTATTTGACCGTTTTAGTAGTCAAATGAACAAAAAAAAAGTTGTTGCGACAGCTTTGTACGAAAATACCTATGTTGCCATATACATAAGTAAATAAATAAATGTAAGGCGCGATAACCTCCGAAGAGATCTAAGGCCGACCCCAGCGGGTTAGGGGGTCAGAATATTCCCGCGGCAGGTGTGCCTGTCATAAGAGGCGACTAAAATACCAGATTCAAGGGGCTGTGTAGCGCAACCATTCAGGTTGCCAGCGCAATATATAGCGTCTCCAAACCCAATTGTCAACCTCACCTATCCGCGGCGAATCCTGTTTCACTAAAAGACGAGGCTCTGGCGACCCCAAGCTCCTCATGGAACTTGTTGGTGGGGAGGGAGGGGATGGCCTGAAGGTTTAATGTGGCCACATAAATCGTTCCCGAGATGGTCGGGCTAGCACCTTAATGGTGCTGTCGTACCGGAGCGTACCGGATCTGTATCCGGCAAAGGACCATTACATCGATAACACTCCTCAAAACCTTCGGGGAGCAACTTTATCGCTACAACAACAACAACAGATCTAAGGCCGAGCTTCTCTTCCAATTTGCGTCGTGCTCCTCTTAATTTTCCCTACAAGTTGGCCGGACGGGACCTACATGTTTTATGCCGACTCCGAACGGCATCTGCAAGGCAGATGAGTTTTCACTAAGAGCTTTTCATGGCAGAAGTACACTTTAGCGCTTGCTAAACACTGCCGAGGGGCGACCCCGCTTAAAAAAATTTTCTTCTAATTGAAAAACCTTATTTCTAAAATTTTGATGTTGCTTTGTCCGGGGTGCGAACCCAAGGCATACGGTGTGGCAGGCGGAGCACGCTGCCATCGCACCACTGTGGCACTTACTAACCGAACGTCAATTGGGCTACATCAAATATTCTGGCACACATTAAACATTATACACTTTATAATTTTGTTTTATTAAACGCACTTTCACCAAATTTTATATTTTATAATTTATTTAATTTATCGCTTTGCAAATAGAAATGAAAATAGTAGTCACAAAACTGATTCTCAATTCTTTCGGTTGCAGCTCAGCTCATTCTCAATTTCTTCTCTCGCATGTAGTTGCCACACTTGATTGTTTCGAATAAAACTTGTATAAATGTTTATCATAACATTTGAAATAGAGAACTTGTAAGTTATAGAAAAGTAAAGAATCAAATCGCTAGAAGGTAATTCACCACTGGAGCAAATTTACATGTAATTCGACAAGTTTAATTTTCGTAACACTTTAAGTTGAAACGATTCCAAAACAACTCAAACTTTTATGTCGTCGGAAACATCAACATTAAAAAAATTATGTTTTTTATTATCTTATTAAATTCGTTCGCGTGAGTGAAATTTCGGAAAAACTTGAACAAAATGTTACTAACTTTGCACAAATCCTGTTCGTTCAAGCAAAACTTGGACGTCGCTTGGACGAGAGGTTGCAAAATTGTACCCGATAGATAGGTGTCCCGGTATTTCATAATTTTTGCAGAGTAAATGCAAAAAAGCATTTTTTTCGTTTTGTATTGATAACTGAACAACTAGTTTTTTGTTTTTTTCCCATTTTGGGTGATTTTTAGATTTGATGGTTTTCTTATTTTGGTGTTTTTTTTTAACAAGTGGCACCATCGTCATAAGTACAAAGTAGAGAGCGCATTGAGCGTAAAATTCTTGTATTGACAGTTGATCGCCGTTGAAATTACCTGTAAGATCAGTTGTGTTAACAAAAAAATCAGTTAGATTGATTAGGAATCTGTCAATTTTACAGAATTTTGTTAACTTAAGAGCGACAATTTCTCTTCTGTTGAAATGACTAAACTAATTTGTTCGTTTGACAAAGAACTCGGTCGAATTAACCATAATTCGACCAATTTCACCGAATCTCCTTTAAGTCAAGAACAACAGAACCGATTTATTGATTTTACTGGCACCATTTCTTTCAGTGTAGCCTACTTACCGGCATTTACGCCAATGGCTAAGAACCCAGCCAACAATAAGCATACAATTGTGAATTTCATATTTTTATTTTTCAATTTTGGGAAAATATTACTTTTTTTGATTTAAATACAAATTTTTCAAATAGTTAAATACAATTTTCAAAAATTCAGTTCACTATTGCGTCTCACACAACACTTTCGCTGCAACTTTATACACTGATTTGGAAAACCTATGTCAAACGCGTATTTATATTCATTGCTAATTTTCATGAAAAAATTGAAAAGGAAGTACACAGTCGTAAAAAAAAATTCCAATAAAAATTTTGTAAACAAATTACATATAAACATTCATACGCAGCTTAAATACTTTAAACTCGAGTTTACGGCGGATATGATTAGATCAGCGCATCCGATTTAATTTGTTTCAAAGTTGAGATACTTTCACAGACACTCATTCACCGTATGATTAAGTGCAGATGTTCCTATATTCAGAATGAACTAGTTTTGCTCCGGCACATAACAGATATTTTATAAATTAGCGCTTTATTTTCATATTAAATAATAAAATGAACTGAGATAATATCATTTGCATAGCTCATCTTGTGACAAGCGGCTTTTTACAAAAGTTGGATGAACTGTGAAAATGTTTTTCAGGGTCAATATTCAATTACATAAGTGAACTATAGGTATGTTTGTTTACGTATTATGCAAAAATTTGATTAGAATATTACGTATATAAATATGTCAAGATTTTAATATTAAAAGGATTATATAACGTGTCATCAACTATCTTCGCCTGCGCCGAAGAGCGCATACCTTTCATGAATCGAACTAAACAGTAGTCTCATCAAATTTCGAAAATTCGTAATATCGGGTAAGCAGTTGTTCAATATATAGCTATTGTAATGAGTTTTGGGAAATTCTTGATAATTCTGCCCTTTTGTTATCGTTCGAAATTCTGAACTGTCGTATAAATAACTCAAATATTCATTATAGCAAAATATTCTTTATTTACACTACTATGGTAGTAGTATTTCACAATAAGATTACTCGCGTACTTCAATTAAAGTGTGTTAAAATCAAGTTGATTGGTTATTCACTAGATTCTACTGCTTTTATACTCTATGTTGCATCGTTCGTCTATTTCTCCTAAGGTCTAAACTTTTCACGAATAGCCATCTCGAACAGTTATCTCATAGTTGGTTATTTAGATGTATACTTGTATATGTGTGAGTAATATCATATCCGCTCTTAACAGATGATTACATAATGTATGACTGTTTCTCTTTCTGCTTAGCTGCTGTATGTGAAATATTCTCTTCGCACTTAGCTTTGATAAATAAAGAAGAAACACAAGAAACCTTCTGAGTGAGCAATAGGTTGTAACCTGAAATCAAAAAAAATTTCAACAACAGCCGAATCTTAGATAAATCAGTCGAAATTTCTATGAAATTTTACAGCAAATAGCTGTTCAATGAACTTCGAACAAATTGTTGATTCTGCTTTGAGCGAATCAACACTCAAAACAACAAAAGAAACATACAGGCATACTAACATGGCTAAATAAATCTAGCTCACAATCCTCATAATTTCAGTGTATTTCTTACTGGGTATACCACCTTTACGAACAAAATAGCATCCCATTCACCGCAAGCTTAATAGCGACAACTTTCACTTTTAAGACACTTTAAAGAAACTTGCAACTTGATCTTTGGGCTTATATCAGGCCCCTTAAAGAAATTTCTACCTATAGAACTGCCCTCTCGAGGGAGAGACTGAAGAGAAGCTCGAACAGCGAGCAGCTAAAGTCAAAATTTGCAAGAATGTTGAAATGATGGAAGGGAGGAAGACGATACCGGATTAACGATCAGCCGCCTTGTTCGCAATATATAACAAAGTTGGTGTTGTTCTAAAAGTGCTACTAATACTAATCAGCGATGTCTATCCTAGTATCAAACAGAACAGAAGCCGGATGGCAACTATCTAATAAAGTCTCGCCAACTCCTGCCATATCCTCTATGCACCAGCATAGGCCAGCCAATGGCTCCATAACATTATCCTCAACATTTGGCCTCCAGGTTCGTTGCCTTTCCGAAATAATTCCTAGATTTTTAACCCTATTAGGAAGTACTAGCATCACTACTTCAGTAGAGGGAGTCAAAGTTGGATATTTTATCTTCTTTTAAAAATAACCAGTTCCGTTTTGCTGTGGTCGCCCCCTGGCAGCCACTTCACTGTTGACGGATATAAATTGGAGACTGTGAGGGACTTTGTCTCCCCGGAAACCAGGATTGACTGAGGAAAGAATTTCAGCTTAGAAATAATACAGAAAATAGCTCTTGCCACTCAGTAGGCAATGAAAGAAAAAAAAGAAAAGAAAAGAAAGGTGCTCTCGACGACCATAAATCAGGCTCTACTAGTTGCTCATTAAACCTCTCTTGATGTATGGCTCGGAGTCCCGGACGGTGTAGAGAGAAGATAAGATGGGCTTCGGGAAAAAAGGAAGATTAATGGTTTTGTCCCGTAATGCCAACGTGGAGCATAGAAGGAGGTATAATGATGCGCTGTATGGACTTTATGCACTCCACTACGCTGGGGCAGGCAGCTTAGGAAGACTTGATCTCCCTTAGTGCTCCCAATTGACGTCAGTTATCGCGAAACAAGGAAAGCTGGCGTTACTTTTGGCGAAACCACCCAAACCGCTAAGGCACATAAGCGCCAATTAATGAGGAATGAGTCATCACTGTCTTACCAGAGTTAACAGCCACTTAACACTATCTATCATGTCCAGGTAGCTTTGCCAAACATCGTCTCTGGTATTAAAAAAAAATTATCCCCGACGAGAATTTCCAGGTCTTCTGCCTAGATAACCACTCTGTAGCTACCACAAAAGATGATTGAGAAGACAGACATTCCGTATATTTCCACAACTTTTATAGATTGTGGCCACATCCCATTGCCTCAGTTATACTGAATAGAAATTAATTAATGGATTAAACCAGAGTCCAATAGACTCCTAAAGTAAACAGGGCCGCATCCGCTTGGGAAAAATAAAAACGGCACATGGTTCTAAATGAACATCTTATCTTAGAATTCATGTATAGAACAGGAATACGAGTATATCAGAGCTTCATTCAAAGAATTCAGAACAGAGATAAGTCTTTTTGAAGCAATTTTCGAGATATGGCGTTTCTTAAAAAAATTCTAAAACAAAATTTTTTGATAAATTGTTCTTTGGTAGGTAAAATTTCGACTTAGAGCATTTTTTTTTTCTGAGCTATTTTTGAACGGACAACCAATTTGAATTTTTCGCCTAACCTTAAGACTTGTTTTAACATTTTTAACAATGCCCTATCTTTCTTCTTTCAGACGAGTTTATCGACCATGAAACGGGTCTTGCGAATCCTGCGCTTGTCGACGATGAGCTAGGCTATCCTCATCATTATTCACAATTTGACGGAGGTTGCCCAATTATGATGACGATGGCGAGCGAACTCAACGATCAGCAGCAGCAAACACCTACCGCCTATGAAGCTAATGCCCGCGGTAGTATTGATAGTGAAAGTAGAAATTGCACAATCGACGATTTGGAGGAAGCAAATGAGGTTGAAAAGGCGACACATTGCTTGCCAGATTTTCAATTTTCAATTATCGAATCGGAATATGATGAAACGCTGGCGTTTCCTGATTCCGTGACAATATTATCGAATGTCGGTGAAAGGCCAGTATTAGTGCAACGTAAAGAGACCGATGACGATGATGATGATTATGAGGGCGCTAGTGTGGAGCCTGGGCAGTTGTCAGAAATACCATACACTTCTATATATGGGCCAAGCATGAAATTTAATTCCTTCCAACGTAAAGTATTTATACCAGGCAAAGAGATCCAAGTGCGCATAATCGACAATGAACGTAGTGTAACGACGCATTTGTTGAATCCTAATTTGTGAGTATGAAATTATGGTTCAGTATTAATGTAATGTTCTCACTGTAATCTTTTTATATACACAGATACACCATTGAGCTAACACATGGATCCTTTACATGGACAATCAAACGTCGTTACAAACATTTCAATTCGCTACATCAGCAATTGAGTTTTTTTCGTACATCGCTAAATATTCCCTTTCCCATACGTAGTCACAAAGAAAAACGTGCCACCATTAAAATGGCGGCTATACAAATGGATGAAGCGCGCATCAAGATCTTACAACAATCACAAACTCAGACGACGGTCTGCGAAACCACGCCAAAAGTACAATGTAACGGTAATGCCAGTAATGTGTGTAATGCAGCAGCGCTGGCAAGCGCTAGCAAAAGCGACAGTAGTCCTTTGAGTACGCTGGGAATTATGGGTAAACGAAAGAAGAAGAAACGAAAATTGCCACGTTTTCCGAATCGTCCTGAGTCGCTTATTACCGTAGAGTCACTGCCCATGCGCATCAAACAGTTGGAGGATTATCTATACAATTTGCTGAATATAAGCTTGTATCGGAATCATCATGAAACGGTAGGTACGACGTACTCAATTTATAAAACTTCCTTCTTAATAAAACGTTTTTTTTTTCTTTGCTTAGTTGAACTTTGTTGAAGTTTCACATTTGTCTTTTGTATCGGATCTCGGCATTAAAGGCAAGGAAGGCGCCATACTAAAGCGTACTGGCTCCACCCGTCCCGGTCAGGCGGGCTGCAATTTTTTTGGTTGTTTTCAGCAGAAATGTTGTGTGCGCTGCAGTTTCTTTTGCTCGGATGTGCTTTATGGAAAATGGCGTAATCGTTGGTTTTTCGTCAAGGAGACATTCTTCGGCTACATTCGGCCTACTGATGGTGTTATAAGGTAAATATCATTGAAAGATATGAAAAAGGTGCGATCATGCATTGATGGATTGATCCAGTAGACGTGGAAGTCCCAATTTGAAACAGTTTGAGTAAACACAAGAGCTAATTTTTAGTTAACTCTACGACCTTTCGAGATTAGTATGTTAGCCGCTTCAGTAATAGTGGTTCCTTCTTCCGTGGCAGCCCGGCTGCACTTAGACCCACTTTCTGACTGATCAGAATTCGGGGAGACCAGAAATTGGAAATGCGATACTGATAGAAACCAAGAACTCGATTTCTTAAAAGGAGTTAGAGATTACGACCAATAGCTCTCTTCAGAATTTGATGTAGAATCTGAATCTGCTAGAAACAAAGTCAAACGAATATTACTAACCCACCCTAATACACACAT
The DNA here is from genome assembly GCF_040869045.1 of Eurosta solidaginis. Taxonomy (NCBI): domain Eukaryota; kingdom Metazoa; phylum Arthropoda; class Insecta; order Diptera; family Tephritidae; genus Eurosta; species Eurosta solidaginis. The sequence goes on along the minus strand of NC_090321.1, from coordinate 24,412,564 downwards.
TTATATGCGTCGATTCATATCAAACTTGTTTACAGTACAATACCATCAAATTTTGAAAAATTGTTGAGTTCTTTGTTTGCTAAACTATTATTAGCGTTGTATAGATCGATCAGAATTCTGACTGATCGGAATTCAAAGAGACCAGAAATTGGAAATGCGATACTGATAGAAACCAAGAACTTGATGAGTATAACAACGATTAAGAGCTCTTCTTGGCCTTTCCTAATTATAGATTCACCTTAGAAAAATTGGGACAAAAATAATGTTACCGGGTTTTTTCCCCAACTAGAGGTTGTCATTTCAATGAAACTCCGTCTCGATCAAAAATTGTCGTCTTGCTTGCATCGGCACTGGTCCTATTTCTCTCACCCTGGAAAATAGCTGAACCCTATCCCAGAACTGGGCTGGAAGAACTGGAAACTGATATTGCTACGTTTGCCGGAAAAAGATATATATGATGCTATCACACTCTTGTCAATCTGTCTCTGGCAAAGGATCGTCGTTCCCGATCAAAATAATTGTGCCTAAGGCCATCCCCGCCTCTTCAATGTCCACTCCCATACACGGCTTATGTGGCTCAGTCTTCACGACTAGCAGCAATAATACCCATCAAGCCTCACGAATTGCACAATCGACGATTTGGAGGAAGCAAATGAGGTTGAAAAGGCGACACATTGCTTGCCAGATTTTCAATTTTCAATTATCGAATCGGAATATGATGAAACGCTGGCGTTTCCTGATTCCGTGACAATATTATCGAATGTCGGTGAAAGGCCAGTATTAGTGCAACGTAAAGAGACCGATGACGATGATGATGATTATGAGGGCGCTAGTGTGGAGCCTGGGCAGTTGTCAGAAATACCATACACTTCTATATATGGGCCAAGCATGAAATTTAATTCCTTCCAACGTAAAGTATTTATACCAGGCAAAGAGATCCAAGTGCGCATAATCGACAATGAACGTAGTGTAACGACGCATTTGTTGAATCCTAATTTGTGAGTATGAAATTATGGTTCAGTATTAATGTAATGTTCTCACTGTAATCTTTTTATATACACAGATACACCATTGAGCTAACACATGGATCCTTTACATGGACAATCAAACGTCGTTACAAACATTTCAATTCGCTACATCAGCAATTGAGTTTTTTTCGTACATCGCTAAATATTCCCTTTCCCATACGTAGTCACAAAGAAAAACGTGCCACCATTAAAATGGCGGCTATACAAATGGATGAAGCGCGCATCAAGATCTTACAACAATCACAAACTCAGACGACGGTCTGCGAAACCACGCCAAAAGTACAATGTAACGGTAATGCCAGTAATGTGTGTAATGCAGCAGCGCTGGCAAGCGCTAGCAAAAGCGACAGTAGTCCTTTGAGTACGCTGGGAATTATGGGTAAACGAAAGAAGAAGAAACGAAAATTGCCACGTTTTCCGAATCGTCCTGAGTCGCTTATTACCGTAGAGTCACTGCCCATGCGCATCAAACAGTTGGAGGATTATCTATACAATTTGCTGAATATAAGCTTGTATCGGAATCATCATGAAACGGTAGGTACGACGTACTCAATTTATAAAACTTCCTTCTTAATAAAACGTTTTTTTTTTCTTTGCTTAGTTGAACTTTGTTGAAGTTTCACATTTGTCTTTTGTATCGGATCTCGGCATTAAAGGCAAGGAAGGCGCCATACTAAAGCGCACTGGCTCCACCCGTCCCGGTCAGGCGGGCTGCAATTTTTTTGGTTGTTTTCAGCAGAAATGTTGTGTGCGCTGCAGTTTCTTTTGCTCGGATGTGCTTTATGGAAAATGGCGTAATCGTTGGTTTTTCGTCAAGGAGACATTCTTCGGCTACATTCGGCCTACTGATGGTGTTATAAGGTAAATATCATTGAAAGATATGAAAAAGGTGCGATCATGCATTGATGGATTGATCCAGTAGACGTGGAAGTCCCAATTTGAAACAGTTTGAGTAAACACAAGAGCTAATTTTTAGTTAACTCTACGACCTTTCGAGATTAGTATGTTAGCCGCTTCAGTAATAGTGGTTCCTTCTTCCGTGGCAGCCCGGCTGCACTTAGACCCACTTTCTGACTGATCAGAATTCGGGGAGACCAGAAATTGGAAATGCGATACTGATAGAAACCAAGAACTCGATTTCTTAAAAGGAGTTAGAGATTACGACCAATAGCTCTCTTCAGAATTTGATGTAGAATCTGAATCTGCTAGAAACAAAGTCAAACGAATATTACTAACCCACCCTAATACACACATTTATATGCGTCGATTCATATCAAACTTGTTTACAGTACAATACCATCAAATTTTGAAAAATTGTTGAGTTCTTTGTTTGCTAAACTATTATTAGCGTTGTATAGATCGATCAGAATTCTGACTGATCGGAATTCAAAGAGACCAGAAATTGGAAATGCGATACTGATAGAAACCAAGAACTTGATGAGTATAACAACGATTAAGAGCTCTTCTTGGCCTTTCCTAATTATAGATTCACCTTAGAAAAATTGGGACAAAAATAATGTTACCGGGTTTTTTCCCCAACTAGAGGTTGTCATTTCAATGAAACTCCGTCTCGATCAAAAATTGTCGTCTTGCTTGCATCGGCACTGGTCCTATTTCTCTCACCCTGGAAAATAGCTGAACCCTATCCCAGAACTGGGCTGGAAGAACTGGAAACTGATATTGCTACGTTTGCCGGAAAAAGATATATATGATGCTATCACACTCTTGTCAATCTGTCTCTGGCAAAGGATCGTCGTTCCCGATCAAAATAATTGTGCCTAAGGCCATCCCCGCCTCTTCAATGTCCACTCCCATACACGGCTTATGTGGCTCAGTCTTCACGACTAGCAGCAATAATACCCATCAAGCCTCACGAATTTCCCGCTGTCGCTCACGTCTAATGGCCGGCGCCCTCATCTCTAACGTCTCCTTCCCACAGCTAGTCTATAGGACTATGCCGTGCAGCAGCTCTTTTTCCCCAATACATATTAATATAACTGCGAGATCAGCTAAGTGCACTTCATGCCTTGTTCGACGCCACTTTCCACGATGTTCTATCCCAGAGTGACGGTCTGCCCCGTTCGCACTTCTAAGCCTTGTAATTGAATTGCAACGACCTAACTGGGAAGATAACAGGGACCATGTTAAGTGTCAGATCGGATCTCCGTATTTGCAATGGGAACAATGGCTATATAGAAAAGATCGTGAGAGAGGTAATGGAGTTGATCTTGCTATCATCGCCCATTTCTGCTCTCCGTAATTCTACTGGTGTCAGACAGGGAGAACGTGTGTTGGACATGATCACTGATTCCATAGTGTTACCTCAAGTTCGCTCGACTACCATCGAATACCGATGACTTTTATTTAACAAATCGATAAAATACCGATAACTCGTCGATCACAAATCGACAACAAACTGAAAACTCGTCGTTAATGGCTATGATTGATAACAAACAGTTAACACTTCGATAATAAATCTTTAAATTGTCCATAACGAACCGATAACCTATAGATAATGCTTTTTATGAATACAAAGCAATGAAAATCCGATAGCGAACAGATACTGCGTCAATGTCGGTTGTTTTCTAGTTCGATCTGCTCTGCTAAGACCGCAGTTTGCTAGATCTTCTGTAGTATAGAAAGACTTTCAAATTTCGGGGAAGTCTAACTTCCGTTTGAATATGATTGACGTCGGAGCTCAGTCTCATACTATTTCGAACCCTATTCATTCATTAGTCGCTAAAACTAACCTGCATGTTATACTCTCTACTCCAACAGAACTGTGATATTATTTGATCAGGGCTTCGACGTATCCACTGGCATCTATCAGACGGGTATGCGTAAAGGTTTGCAGGTACTCACAAATAGTCGACATATTATTTTGAAATGTTGGACTCGCCGAAAATGCAAAGAATGGATGCAATACCTCAAACAGACCGCAAATAGCTACGCCCGCGACTTCACATATCCCAACCCGCATATGTCGTATGCACCCGCACGTGCTGGCATACAAGCGAGTTGGCATGTAGATGGATCTGCCTATATGGGCGCAATAGCGGATGCGCTTGAGGAGGCGAAAGAAGAGATTTATATAGCCGATTGGTGGCTAAGTCCAGAGATTTATATGAAGAGACCAGCTGTTGATGGTGACTACTGGCGTTTGGATAAGATTTTGCATCGAAGAGCGGTGAGTAATTCAAGGAGGAGGGGGAAAATATAGGTGTACAAAAATTCGTAATTATATTTACAGTCGCAAGGTATTAAAGTATTCGTACTGCTATACAAAGAGGTCGAAATGGCTTTGGGTATAAATAGTTACTATAGCAAACAGAAGCTTTCACATGAAAATATTAAGGTAAGTTTTTGTGTAATCGAATAAGCCAGTGAAACGAAATTTTAACACATTCTAGGTACTCCGACATCCTGATCATGCGCGTGCTGGTGTTTTCTTTTGGGCGCATCATGAAAAGATTGTGGTTGTTGATCAGACATATGCTTTTATAGGAGGACTTGATCTTTGCTATGGCCGTTGGGATGACTACCGTCATAGACTAACTGATTTAGGCAGCATATCGACCACTTCGGCATCGGGCAGCACACGCCGTCTTGGCGGTTTCTTCAGCAAGGATGATGTTGATTCAGCTTTTGGTTCACGCAAGTCCTCACGCAAAGATACTAGCAATGAAAATGCTGATTTCCAAAAAAAGGAGCAGCTAAGCGCAAATTTCACAGAACCCACCTTTCAAGAGATCGAGTTGCGCACGCTGTCACCAGGCGAAAAACTATTTATACCTGATCTAGCGCCAAATAGTGCTGACGTACCAATTGCTATAGAGGGCATGAAGCTGAACACGCCCGAGTTGGAGCGCAAAAATGTTTTAGAGAAGATTACAACGAATGCAATGCGTAAAGGCAAGGATTTGGTGAGCCGTCTAACATTGACGGAGCACGACCGTCCGCCAGCTGGGTCGGGTGATAAATCACCAGATGTTCTGAAGGATCCCAAGCAGTTAGTCTTCACAATCGATGAGGTAGATTTAGGACGTAAGGGTGGTCTCGAAGATCCAACACCTTTTCAAACACAGATTCTCAACGATTACTATGGTCAAGCGAAATATTGGTTCGGCAAGGACTATTCCAATTTTATACTTAAAGATTGGATGAATTTGGATGCACCGCTTGTAGACATAATTGACCGTGCATCCACGCCACGTATGCCTTGGCATGATGTGGGTATGTGCGTTGTGGGCGCGGCAGCACGTGATGTGGCACGTCATTTCATACAGCGCTGGAACGCTGTGAAGCTAGAGAAGATGCGCGACAGTGCGAGTTTTCCCTATTTGATGCCAAAGAGTTATCAGAACATTAGACTGGATCCGAATATTGTGCTGAAGCGACAAAATCGTGTGACCTGTCAATTGCTACGTAGCGCCTCTTCCTGGAGTTGCGGTTTCATCGAGACCGATTTGGTGGAGCAAAGCATACACGATGCGTACATACAGACGATAAACAAATCTCAACATTATATATACATCGAGAATCAGTTTTTCATCACCATGCAGTTGGGTGCGTCCGGTGCGTATGGGAATGTGCGTAATCAGATTGGCGAGACTTTATTCAAGCGTATTGTAAGAGCGCATAGGTGAGTGACAATGACAGGAACATAATTTTTGAGTTCGTTTTAAATATCTTCGTTTACAGAGAGCGCAAAATATTTCGCGTGTTTGTAATCATTCCGCTACTACCCGGCTTTGAGGGCGATGTTGGTGGCAGCACGGGCAATGCGGTACGCGCTATAACACACTGGAACTATGCGTCAATATCGCGGTAAATGTTGTGATTTCTTTCAAACTTCCTTAATTACTACATAGCAATCGTTCTAATTTTTATTTGCAGCGGCCGCTCTGCGATACTCACACGCTTGAAAGAGGTCGGTATTAACGATCCCGGCGAGTATATCTCCTTCCATAGCTTGCGCACAAATTCTCAATTGAATAGTATACCCATCACTGAGCTAATTTATGTGCACTCAAAATTGTTGATCGCCGATGATCGTATTGTAATTTGTGGTTCGGCGAATATAAATGATCGTTCGATGATCGGCAAACGTGATTCGGAAATTGCTGCTATCATAACCGATGAAGAGTTCGAAGATGGACGCATGAATGGTAAAAAGTATTCAAGTGGCGTGTTCGCTGGTCGTTTGCGTAAATTTCTTTTTAAAGAGCATTTAGGCTTGCTCGACCCTGATGCCGATCGCATGCCTATCGATGTTACTGATCCAGTTATCGATCAATTCTGGAATGGCATGTGGCGTCGTATATCAGCACGTAATACCGATATTTATGAGGAAGTATTCAAGTGTATACCGAGTGATAGTGTGAAATCGTATGCTGATTTGCGTAGATATCAAGAGGAGCCGCCATTGTGTAAATCGGATCCAGAGGTGGCGGCGAAACGTGTGTCCAATATTCAGGTAATTTTAGAAAAAAAAATATCAATATGAATTTGTAGAGTTTTGGATATTTTTATATCTTCTAGACTCACGTTTTATACCTTTCATTTCTATAAAATGCCATACAAGAAATACTTCGCCCCATCCAATAGGTTGCCATCGAAATCCTCTTACGGGGATTCAAGGGTTAGTGTGGCTTAACACCTTGAGGGGGCTGCCAGCGCAATTTATAGCTTCTACGAACCAATTTTAAAACTCACATACCCGTGGCAAATCCTATTTATTTAGCAGGCGAGGCTCTGGTGACTCCAAGTTCTACACAGAAGCAGAAGGTTGGAAGACCTAGAACGTTCAACGTGGTCACATCAATTTGTTCTTGCGATGGTCGATGAAATTGCCGCTTCTGTATGGTAAGGGTAGTGACAAATCGCCAAAGGTTTTAAGAACCAGTTACGTGAAGACGCACTGCTTTTGAAGGTTTGGCCTTTTCGAGGGCTACTTTAACCTCTGTGATTGTAATTGGTATCATGTTTGTATTTATGGGATCCATTGCTCGCCGTCTGGCCTGTCGATCCATTACATATTCCCGAAAGAAAATGCATTTATCTGTGTCCGACAAAGCTTTATTGCCGAAAGGGATGGGTTTATTGCTTCGTCAAACTTGACAGGTAATTTAGGGTTTACCAACATTAACCATCAATAACTGGAGGCTGCTGTTTCTAAGATACTCGCCCATTTGTCTCTTTTGTCTTCATTGACCAGCTGACTGATGTCCATGTTGAGATCACTAATTTTAGGGTATCCAGAGTCTTGAAGTAAGGCCGAGGAGCATGCGAAGCCGTCCGATTTAGTTTCTTTAGAGTAAATGAAAATGTTGCATCCCGAAGTAAGAAAATTGGCTCATCGTTTTCGAGAGATGAGTTTGGGCATGTCGATGGAGAATAATACGGTGTACACATCTGAGTAGCGCACTGACATCGAGGCCTCTTGGACCTCTGGGGATATGAGAAATGTAGATGTTTGTGATTGCAAGATTGGAATCTCTTGAGCAAGCATAACTTGACGTTCACAGAACCGAGTTTTTTTTTATCAATCTTTCACTTGTAAGCATAAAGGGCTATATGCTCGTTGTTTTGTATGCGTCTTAGTCAGATCAAGTGTATCAAGGGACCGGCAGTTCCTTGCGACGGGTCGGCTCTAACCTTAAAAGATCCCAGTTTGGCGATTTGCATTTTTATAGGCAGAGCTACATAGGTCAGTAAGAAAATGCGAGATATTCTACCGCCATCAGTCGTACATTATTGAGAGACTGGCTGGGAGCTTCGCGTTTCTGAAACTGATTTCGCCACTTAATTCCATGTAGAATCACAATGAATTCAAACGACCACAGCGTAAATTTACTTTGGACACAGTGGTCAAAGATTTAGTTAAAGCGACACTCTTGGTTCAGCATATCTCTTTCGAATCATAAAGCTTGCCACATATCGCTGGGACTGTCCGAAAATCTGAACATCTGCACGGGCTTTCCGTTAGTACTGATAAAATTGAGATATCCAGTTACTCAGAACCTTATTTACGCTCCATATTTCCTATTTCTTTATTTGCCCCTGTTATATTTTATTGAAATTAAATGGGAAATCCCAGACCACACAGATATACCAAAAATATATTTTGTTTTTATTTTCTTTCAGGGATTCCTAGTCAATCTTCCATTGGACTTCCTTAACAAAGAAACATTAACACCGCCAAACACCAGTAAAGAAGGTCTTATACCTACTTCTGTATGGACGTAGTCTGAAATGTGCATTTACGCCCTTATATATGCTATATATTATACATGATATATACATTCATACATTAGGGTAGGTAGGTTTTTTTTTTTTGCGACATTGTTTTTAGCACATGCAGATTCTAATGACAGCCAACGTGCTAAGGAACCAAAAAGAGTTGAAATAAAGTTGGTATTTTGACACTTCGAACCGTTTTGGAAATCCCAATGTGATACTGATAGGTGAAAAATGTCATTTGCGGAATATGGGTGCAACATACAAGTCCACGAATCGCATTACAAGCGGTAGCTAGAATAACATAAATATAGTTTAAAAAACTAAACAACACGCCGTAGCACAGAGGTTCGGGTCTCCGTTATTAAGCACAACTCGTTTTGTATCGAGTTCCTTAAGCACTGCCTTCTTCAATAATTTCCGCTAGATGGGTCTCTGAGAACGCCTAGCCTAGAGTGTTACAAACATACAAGTGAAGCTTATATAAGCGTGTTGAAAAAGAAGAGAAAGTACTCAACTTTTGATTTCTTAAAAGGATTTCGAGATTTCGAGAAACAAAGTAAAACAAATATTACTAACCCACCCTAATACACACATTTATTTGAGTCGATTCATATCAAACTTGCTTACACTCCAACATCATCAAATTTTGAGAAATTGTTGAGTTACATATTTGTTTTCTAAACTACTAGAAGACCCGGCAGACGTTGTCCTGCCCTAAATTTGGCCTACCTGCATATATTTTAATATTTTTCGTCTGACTCTGCCCTCCCCCTTTTCTCTTTTTCCTAATCCTTTTATTCACTCCTCCCTCCGTCTTTTTCGCTTCATCTATCTCTATCTTCGTCTCATTCTATCTCTTGCTCAATCTCCTTCTCTCTTTTCTCTTCTCTCAATTCCTTCTCATTCTTCTGCATCCCTTATTGCCTGTCCCAGAGGGTGGTATGTATTTTATTGCAGTACCAGTCCCAGTCCCATTCCGAGTCTCAGTCCCAGTCCTAGTCCTAATCCCAGTCCCAGTCCGTGTCTGAATAATATATTACTCTGTACTAAAGCACTCATCAACAGCTTTCATTTGATATCCATATTGTATAAGCCCCCTCAGAAGCCACCCCCCTCCCCCTCCTCTCGGCAGGCCTGGTGATGTGCTATACTTGACATCATTCGCTGTAATATTTTTTTATTGATAAGCAGGTTGTTTAATTAAACACCAAGCAATTACACGCAAGTATATCCGCACCACCTGAAAATATGAGTGCCACTGCGTATACGTAACATTTTATTATTACGTATAAACAAATAAAAAAAATGGAATAAAATAATATTGCGACTATAAACTGAGATATAACCTATCCTATGCTTCAAGTTAGATCAAACTACACACGGGGTGCAAAACAAATTCAAAGTCGGTTCAGTAGTTTAGGAGTCCATCGTGGCCGAATAGGTTGTGACACGTGTTTTTTTATATATTAAGATTATTAGCGCTGCATTGATTGAAAAGTGGTTTGCTGTTGAAATTATCAATGAAATATCAGTTAGATTGCTTGAGAATCTGTCAATTTTACAGAATATTGTTAGTTTGACAGGAACAGTTTCTTTTTTGTTTAAAGGACTGTACAAATTTGTTCCGCCTTCTTCCTCTGCTTCTATAGCCGCGATCCGATAAAAAACCATCTTTATGCGGCAGTTACCCACCGACGTGCGCCGTACGTACGGACGTTTGTCGTACGAAACACGTTTGACCGAACCCTCAAGCCCGTAGGAATCAATGTGTGCGTCTGTGTACATGTACATAACATATATGTGTGTGTGTATTGTTTACAGCAAAGCACTGTTGCCATTGACCAGTTTGCATGCATGCTTATGCAAACATCAACTTTTGGAATTACAATTTTTCATGGTGCAAATGGCAGAAACAAATACTGAATAAGAATTTCTAGTTCATTTATTTGTAGCCTCCAGTTTTATGTAATAATTTGAGGATATTTCAACAAAATTTTAAACAATCTTTAGGCCTTTTTGTATAATAACTGCAAACGGTCAAAAATTAGCGCACAAAAGTTTGCTAGGCAACTCTGTCTAGTAAAAGAGCGATCAGCTGACACGTTCTTACGGAAAAAATCAAAATTGGTTTGATTTCTACGTTCCGGGCTACGTACGTACGTGCGTTGAACGTCGGTGAGTTTTCGTTTACATTGAAACTCATAAGATAGGTCGTGTCAGCTGACACGTTTTTTGTACGTACGTTCGTGAGTAACTGCCGCATTAGTCGGAGCATCATCTTTCATTCGCATAACATGGCCTAACCAGCGTAGCCGCTGCATTTTAATTCGGTAGACTATGTTGTTGTCTGCGTACAGCTCATCGTTAAATCTTCTTCTGTACTCGCCGTCGTCAACGTGTGGAGGTCCATACATCTTTCGAGGAACTTTTCTCTCGAACAGTCCCAGAGCCGCTTCATCTGATGTTATCATAGTCCATGCTTCTGCGCCATATAGCATGGCGGGTTCGATAAGTGACTTGTAGTGCACGATTTTCGTTTACTGAGAGAGGAATTTACTTTTCAATTGCCTACCCAGTCCAAGTAGCATTTGTTGGCAAGAATGATTCTTCACTGGATTTCAAAGCAGATGTTGTTGCTTGTGTTAGAGCTGGTTCCCAAATAAACGAGGTCTTTTACTATTTCGAAATTATGGCTGTCAACAGCAGCGTGGTTGCCAAAGCGCAAATGCGCTAATTCTGGTGTTTTTCAACGTCATCTTACAGCCGTATACATTATCCGAGGAAAATAATTCAGACTTAACGTCATATAGGCAGCTCCTTTTCGTGCTGTTAGAGGCGGCTTTAAAATCGACGAAGGGGTGATGTGTGTCAATTCTCTTTTCGCGGGTTTTTTCTGAAGGTCTGAAGCCGCACTGGTACTGTCCAATTAGCCCATTCACGATGGGCTTCAATCATTCGCACAATACGCTTGACAGGATCTTATATGCAATATTAAGAAGGCTAGCTCCATGCAGTTTGCAGGATCACCCTTGTGGGGTGAGCAAAGAACAATACGGTTTCAATCGTTGCGCACGCACTAGTCCGACCATATTTTGCAAAGCAGCCGATGCATGCGCCTTATCAACTCCTCGCTGTTGTATTTGAATAGCTACGCAGGCAATTCATTAGTGCCCGCGGCCTTGTTTTTTTTTTCATCTGGTTATCGTTATTCTGACTTCGTCACAATTGCGTGTCGGAAGATTAATTCCATAATCATCGATTGCGGGATCGTGTTCACCATCCCTGTGCAGTACATCGCTGTCTCTATTTAGGAGACCAGAGAAGTGTTTCCTCCATAATCTAATACACTCTGGACATCGGTTACAAGCTCGCCGTTTTCGTTCTTACAAGAGTTTGACCTGAAATTAAAGTCTTTTGAAAAAAACAATATGAACCTAGCCAGTTTTGGTATATTTCATCTACTTTTTATGTTAAATGTCGCACTGGTTGTCGTTTCTACCTTGGAAATTTCAATAACAGAGCGCAGTCCGATTCGTTTGATTCTACTTAAGCCTCTTTGATCATACTTACTGTAGTACTTAGTCAACTTTGAAAAAAGAGAAGATTAAATCAGCTTTTTTCATCTTATTGAGATTTCTAGGCATTTTTTGCTTAATTTTAAACCGTTGATCTGCTCGTCTAGGGTATTCACAACAAAAAAATGCCATCTGTAGAATTAGGCAGATTTGATATGCATCGACTCATTTATATTCTATTAAATATTTTTTAAGAGTTTTTCATATGTAATATTGAGGGAAAACAGTTAAAGTGCTTTATTAGCCTGTAAGTTTTATTTATTAAGTATTTTGTTGACTTTTATTACGTAATTATATACAGATCCTAGATCTTTACTTTTAAAATATTAAGTCTGTAAAATTTAATTCCAAGAGCTACAAAAACATAACTGTATATGTGACAGTATTTTACCTACGTATTGTAATATATAATAGCTTTGTTTGTAAACATTGTTTATTCCATTCTATTTTACTTGTCATAGGTTTAAATAAAATACTTTATTATTATACAATTTGTTTATATTATTTTGAAAGTGAAAGAAGCATAAAATACGATCACTTATTTCGTCGACCTAGATCAGAGACATGGCGGAACCATACAAGGTGGCGGCAGTGCTTTTTATAATTCGATGAACTAATCTCAAAATCTTACTGCGCCAGAAGTCTCAAATCATATTAAAAAAGTACCAGTCAGCTGATTTCCGACCATCATCTCTTTCATTCAGCCTTGATCAGAGAGATGCCCGCAAGGCTTTGTTAGAGCGTGGAATTTTATTGAGCGTTCACTGTGCTGTGAGCGCAGCGATGAGATTCAGCAGAGCAAGCCGAGACTCACTTTCATTGTGAATGAAACTAAGTGTGATATCTTACCTGTCAACTGCCTGACAGGATGTTCAATATGGCTACCTTTTAGCGTTTTGACAGCGTGTTCAATATGGCGGCGCATAGGGCCGCCTATCTTCAAGGGGAGATACAGAATGAGACAGCGATAGTCAATTACAAATCAGGTGATCCAATCACTTTGGAATTTTGACGTCTATGTAGAAGATATCACACTTAAGCGCCAAATACACGACACGAACATTTCCGCGAACATTCCGCAATCTTGTTCGCAGCTTTGGCCATACACCATACGAACTTTTGGCCGAACATTAGTTCTCTTTCAGACAGCGATGAATACGGACAACAATTGTGCTGCAGCAATATTGCTCGCTGTAGCAATTAAGCGTAAAAAAAGAGAGAAGATCGCAAAAAAAGAAAAAATTCACTCAGAAATTTTTTATTGTCCATTTTACTTTTCCGCGCACGTCTGTTCCGTTCAGAAATTACTACGATTATGAGCTATTTCGCCATACACGCACGAACAGTTCGCGCAAATGTTCGCCAAAAATCAAAATATGGCAAACACCACCATACATGACAGAAAAGGTCGCAGAAACATGACATAACGGGAATGTTCGCGGAAATGTTTGTGTCGTGTATTTGGCGCTTTAGTTTCATTCACAATGCTCAGTTTTCCCTTGTGCTTAAGGCAGTAAATATCTCATTTGTTAGGTTAGTTATATGCTCAATTATTTTTTACATTTCTCCATATATACACTTATACTAAAAAAATTATGTATTTGTGGTACGCTGTCTATGGGCAAGTAAGATGTTGATGTATTAGCGATAAAGCTACTGCCCGAAGGATTTGGGGAGTGTTATCGATGTTCATGATCCTTTGCCGGATATAGATCCCGTACGTTCCGGTAGCAATGCACCATTAGGGTATTAGCCCGAGCATCTCGGGAACGATTAATCTGAACATAATAAACCTTCTAGGCCATTCCCCACCCCCTAGTTCCATGAGGAACTTGGGGTCGCCAGAGCCTGGTCTGCTAAATATTTGTAAGATGCATTCATATTTGTAACAGGATTCCCCTCGCGTATCTGAGGTTGAAAATTGGGTTGCGGAAGCTTTGAAGCTATAAAGCTTTGTATTGCGGTTATCAACCGCTTTAATCCCCGGCAATGCACTCTACCTAGGTAAATTTTTTGATTGGTTGTCCTTTTGTTATGAACAGAATATTGTAATAAGGGGCCGAGTTATGCCTATAACTTCTCCCATAATTTGTGTCTAAATTGGTTTAAGGTATGTAAAACAAATCAGAATAATATCGCAGTCAAGTCAAGGTACCTAATTCTCAACCATATCAGCAACCTGCCGGCTGCCTATAAACCTTTCACCAATATAACGACTGCCTAATGATCGGCAGAATCAACTTTGCATATATAAAGAGCACTTTTTGGTGCTTTAGATCAAACAGTCTTAGTAACGCAAGTCTACGTGAATTCATTATGCATGGTGGCACTCTAGTTTGAGGTTCAGGCTCACATTCTACCTACAATTCGCGTGAAATATTGCGATCTTATCTAGCGCGCAAAGGTGCAAGTGGATTAGGTAATAGCATTTGAAATGTTTCCACAATGTCGGAATCACTCAGTGCTTAACTTGAACTCAAGACGATATATACAATTATATACATGGCCTTCGGGGAGTGTCCTTATCGCTACAACAACAACAACTCAAGTCCATATTAATTGCTCATCAACCTCCGATAGCCGACTTAGAGGACTTGGCTCTGGGTGAGCCTTTATTTTTTTGTGGTTTTTTAATATGATTAACAAGTCATATTCCAATAAGTATACAACCATCTTATTTAGGCCCCACAGCCTTCCACTTATGAGTCATTGCATAAAGTTCGATCTCGGTAACTGGTGCGAACTACAATATTGGTGGCATGTGTACAAAATCAAACAAGTTGTACTGACGGCTTGACAGCCTCACGAAAGATTTCTTTAATTTAAAATGACAGTATAAAAAGAAAGAGAAACTGCGTTATGATCAAATTTCATGGCTAAAAAACCAAACGGAAACAAAGAGCTTACATTCCGGTGAGCTTTGGTACAACAGAATTCGTCATAACCAACGCTACCTTCAAATCCTTTAAATGAAGTTTTTAAATGAAAAAAACTTTTCTCAATGCAACCAAATGAAAACATGGGTCCTTTAAATATTCGGAAAAGGAAGCAGAAGCTATATGATTTACTAACAAGTTGACGCTTGGCCGATGCCTCCATCTCCACACATCACAAATCAACAATTTATTTGACAGTTCACAGAAGGATTTCTGTCAATGAATGCATTGGGAAAAGTGTCCTCTGAGGAGCCAAAGATCTAGAGGGTAACTTAACGAGGTTGGCACTCAAGTATATACCAACGAACGACAGTAATGTATGAAGAGAGAAACTTAACTGATAGATGGCGCGCCTAAGCAGGAAGGAAACGTGAGTTGGAAGCATTGCCAGCATCATTTTCGACTCTAATACGAAAACATAACAGAGCTCTGGTATTTACATAGGTAATAACAAAGAAATTGAAATTATAAGAAGGTTGAACTCGCTGCTTCAAAATTCAGCGAGCAAACAAAAATTTTCTGAAAGAGCAGGTTAGTGGAGTTCACCATACTCTTTGGCTCGTCTTTCGCACCGCGCGGCGAAAACGAATTCTAATTGAATTTTCGTGATTTTCGTATTTTCGTGTAGTTTTGTTTTGGATTTGGTCGGTCGCGCAGTTTTTGGTTTTATTTAAATAATTATTCACTGATAAATAATTATTTATCAGTGAATAATTATTTAAATAAGTTCAAAATTCTAAAGTGTTCTTAAAAAGTGAAGTGATTTAAAGGATTAGAAAAATAAATTGTGAATAAAAAGTGAAATAAAAGAAACTGTGAAGTGAAGTGCAAATTTAAGCAGTGTCGGCCATTGCTGAAAACAATAAGAAGAAAAGAAATACGAAGTAATTCTTTCAAAACTGAATTAATAAGTGGTGGTCGTTTAGTAAAATTTAAGTAATCAAAGTAAAAAACCGTTTTGAGTGAAATAAAGAAATATGAAATAGTGTAAATAATATCAAAAAGTGGTCTGAAAAAATATTTGTGAAATTTGTGTTGTGTTGTTGATTTAAATGTCGGCCATTGCTGAATGATGTAGCAAAACAAAAATGTGCAAAAGGAAGAAGTGTGAAAGTGTGACAAAGGAAAGAAGTGTTTGTATTTTAATTTTGAAATAATTGCCAAAATAAGTGTTTATATTATATTTATGTTGCATAAGTTGTATTTGAAAGCTGTGCAACAATATATAAATAAGCAAGTATTTTGTTTTCCATCAAATCAAAACAAAGGTGAAGCTAGTGAACTGTGTACATATGTATGTACATATATAGTGAAGCAGTGTGTGAGAAAATTAAAAAGTAAACAAAGATACCAAAACAAGGACAAGTTTTTGGTGTTTGAAAACTAATAACAATTGCCAAAACAAGTGTTTAATTATACTTTGTTTGCATTAGTTGCATATGAAAGCTGTGCAAAAACATATAAATAAGCAAATGTTTTGGTTGCATCAATGGGTTTTTGTAATTTGTTTGTTTGTCGATCAGATGAAGGCGGGAACGAAAGAGGATTTTTTCTACTATTTCTAAAGTGCGAAATATGAGATGGCTATACTCACCCTCGTGCGTAAAATTCTTTGCGTAAAAGGAGATGCATACATGTGTCCGTACGTACACCAAAAAATTCGTTTCATATTTTTGACGGATACGCGCTAATTTTTATGAGCGCCTGGTGAAGTCAAAATTTCCCTTTAAATAAATTAAAGAAAATTTGCTTAGTCGAGAAGTAAGTAGGAGGGAATGGAAGTTTTCCTCGCCTAAGTTATAAGATTGTGTTAGTTTTGGCTTATACGTACGAGACCAGACCAAAGAGTACTCTTTGACCAGACGAAAAGTTTGCATGGGTTAGTAGGAAGAATCAAATTTTAAATTTTGTCTGACTTCTTTCTATTTTTTGTTCTTCCTCTTATGTTTGTGATTTTCAAAATGAGACGTTGGCGGGAATGTAAGATTTCCTCGGCAAAAAATTTAAGATTGTGTTAGTTTTGGCCTATATGTACGAGGCCGGACAAAATGTTTGAATGTGTTGGTAAGAAGAATCGACACAAAATCAAAATTTAAGATTTTGTCTCTGGTTTGACTTTTGTGCTTGTGGATGAGGCGAAGGCGGGTATGTAAGTTAGGAAAAATGCTTGCATATTTTAGCGACATTTGCTATTTTATATGGGCATTTTTATAATTTCAGCTGAAAAAAAATAATAAAAAAAGATCAACTAGAGCGGGCTTTGAACCCACGAAATCGTACAACAATGTACTTGACTACACAGCTGTGCCACAATAGCTTGTAAATTTTAATAGCCTAACAGGTAGTTATAAGGATGAGTTTCAATCTAGTGAGTGGAGAATGATGAGTGAATGCGTGGGACATATATATAATTTCTAACTTGGAAACATATTTATATGTTGTACAAAGAAGATAGCTCTATTATCCTCTTTGGTTGTATAGTACTTTTTATTTAGCAGCATTCATTAGAGATGCGAAATGCAATACTTAACAATGTACCATATGACGTAGGCGGGAATGTAAGATTTCCTCGCCAAAATCTAATGTGTTAGTTTTGGCCTATATGTACGCGGCCGGACGAAATGTTTGAATGTGTTGGTAATAAGAATCGACACAAAATCAAAATTTAATATTTTGTCTAGAGTTGTGCTTTTTCGTTCATTTCAGAGATTCGAATCTTTCGTTCTTTTTCTGATGAACGAACAAGTTGTTCTTTTTGTTCATCCGTTCTTTTTTTTTCAAGCAAATTTGTTCACTGCTGCTTGCACCCGCGAAAAAAGCCAATAAGTATAGATGGGGGTGTGTATGCAGCAATGCTTTGTGTAAGAACTAAAAGAACAAATAGAACCGAAATCGAAGATCTAGTTCACTTGTTCAGTTGAGAGACCCGGTCAATTGAACAAGTTCAGAACGAAACGACTGGTTTGACTTTTGTGCTTGTGGATGAGGAGAAGGCGGGTATGGAAGTTAGGAAAAATGTTTGCATATTTTTAGCGACATTTGCTATTTTATATGGTCGCCTATTACGATGCCAGTTGATGGCCTCTTTTATCATTGAAACAATTGTTTGAATTTTGGTTAAAAATTTTGCTTTGATGATGATACCTTTTCGGCTAAATTTTGCTATTTTGGTGCGTTTTTATAATTTCAGCTAAAAAAAAAAAATAAAGAAAAATTAACTTGACCGAGCTTTGAACCCACGAAACCTTATAGCTATTCAGTAGTCTATACAACTATGCTACATTAGCTGTTAAGTGACGTTGGCCTAACAAGCAGTTATATGCATGATGCTTGAGTTTCAGTCTGTGAGCGGTAAGTGAATGCGTGGGACATACATACTAAGTAACGGTATTTTCTGACTTCTAAATACATTTATATGTTGTACAAACAAGATAGCTCTATTATCCTTTGGTTTGTATATTACTTTTTCCTTTGCAGCATTCATTTATGGATGAGTATTTTAACTTATATTTTTCTAACATACTCCAGTAACCCTACATATTTTTCTGATGGCCTGGTGTATTGGGGTATTGGGCTCTTTTATATATTTTCGGGCTTCCTCTGTGGCCTTGTGAAACAACTTTTGATGATTTTGGTTGTTGATTGATTGATTTTGGATGATTTAAAGAAGAAAAAATATAGGTATTCGAACCCAGAATCATCAAAAGTTGCGCGCGCAGTGGGGCGAGGACATTATGAATTATGAATGAAAGTTTGTTAATTGCCACACACCTAAGAATTTAAGGCCACCACTGTTAAAATCAATTGGTGGAAGAGAACAAGTACCATAATTGCCTGCCAAAAAGCATCCCAATTTCGGCATAGATTGTACCGAAAGAGAAACAAAGTAGGCAAGACAAGATGATTTTTATTCAATTTATTTGTATTTTGACATTTCTCACGTTATCAAACATTACGAATGAAATTTTGTTAATTGCCTCACACCTAAGAATTTAAAGGCCGCCGCGGTTAAAATCAATTGGTAGAAGTAAACAAGGAATATAATTTTTTGCCAAAAAGCACCCCAATTTCGGCATACATTTTACCGAAAGAGTAACAAAGTAGACAAGATCTTAGACAAGATCAATTTTATTCATTCTATTTGTTTGTATTTTGACATTTCTCATATTTTACGCGGCGAAAATATGCTCGCCGCGGCTTGCATTTGGTAAACTTGGCAAACACGAAAAATAGTGTGTGGAATGTGGTGAACTCCACTAATTTGTTCTTCTGGACTCAACTCGCCAAAAAAACTCTTATACTGGCGTGTTCAACCTTCTTATAATTTCAATTTCTTTGGTAATAATGTTATTTTAACAGAGCTCTTGTATTTACATAGGAAATAATGTTAAAGTTTCTCGCCGTGTGGCAGCACTGCATTTTCGAACTGTCAAAGTTTACGGAGCAGATTGCACAATCATGGAAAATGATGAGAAAAATAATGATTATAAAATAAGGAACAACACGCACGCCAACAGCGATTCTGGGCGGATCTAAACAAACATTTACGCCAGCAACAACTGCTAGACGTTGGCATTGCTGCTGCTGGTAGAGCTAATGCCCATTTGGAAATGCCAATGAAATGCTTAACAAACCAACTAACAACAGCTGCGTCAACGTGTGCACATCACTTCGTCGGGATGCAGTAGCCTAGCCGTAACGCCAATGGAGCATACACCGCCGCCACAGACGAAGAGAGTGGCGATGTGACCACAGTGACGTTATCGCAACTTAGACAGCAGGCACAGCAACAACAACTGAACATCATCACATTAGAATTTTAATTGGCCGAACTAGCTTTAGCGTTGAATCTTCTGCATACTTTAGGCATAATCTATAGGGGTTTTAAACCAGAAAATATTTTGCTGGACGAATACGGACACATAGCGCTTACATATTTTGGGCTATCCAAACAACCATTGGAAGGATCAAAAACATGCAGTTTTTGTGGGACCGTCGAGTAAATGGCGCCTGAGATAGTTAATCGTAAAGGACACGACTTTGCTGCAGACTGGTGGTCCTTTGGTGTGCTTATGTATGATACAATTTACCATTTCATGGGCAAACACGACAAGAGACATTAAATCAAATATTGCGTTCCAAGTTAGGTATGCCAGAAAATCTATCACCTGAAGCACAATCACTCCTCCGCGCTCTGTTCAAACGAAATCCACAAAATCGTTTGGGTGCTAGTCCTAATGGCATACTTGATATAAAAGCGCATTGCTTCTTTGCCACAATCGATTGGTTGAGGCTGGAACGGAAGGACGTGCATCCGCCATTTATACCAGCAGTTTCACGCGACGTTGCATTCTACTTTGATGTTGAGTATACTTCTAAATCACCACGTCACTCACCTGGTGGCCCTATCTCTGCCCCAACTCAAGAAATGTTGAGGGATTTCAGCTTTGTAGCGCCTGTGCTTTTAGATCAAAAATCCAACAATTCAAGACCCTTATCGCTATTTGTGCCTACTGCGCTGCCACCACAGCGTTCACTGCTCGGTGTGCTGGCAGGAAACTTCCATTCTGAATAACATTTATTTCAAGAACTCGGCCATGGCACATTGTCCGTGTGTCGTTTGTGTGAACATCGTTCAACGAAGAAACATTTTGCTGTCAAAATTATTGAAAATCAAGCTCTGCAGTTGCTGGTAGGAGGTGATTATGTTGCGTTATGGCAATCATCTAAACATTGTTACATTATTCTCAGTATATGAAGATGTTACTTCAGTGTACCTGGTTATGGAGTTGTTGAAGGGTGGTGAACTGCTCGAGCGTATACTCGCCGTTGGTCAAATGTGTGAGGGTGAAGCGAGTGCTGTTTTAAGAACGGTAATGTCAGTGGTGGCGTACTTGCACGAACATGGCGTAGTACATCGTGACCTGAAACACCATCGAATATGATTTATGCAAGCATGAGACAGACACCGGAAAGGAAACCTAAAAGCTATGTGATCTCGGTAAATCTACATTTGGTTCCGCATGCTCTCTAATTCTTATTTACTTTTACTGCACAATAGATTTGCACAAAGGCCGCAGTGCTTCCAGGGCTAGTAATAATATTTACTTTTACAGGTTTCGCAAAGCAGTTACACGCCGACAACGGTCTCCTTATGACTCCTTGCTTCACCGCTAATTTAGTAGCGCCAGAAGTCCTGAAACAGGTCGTTGGGTGTTTTGCTTTATATTATTCTTTCTGGTCAACACCGAATGACTTCCTGAGCTGATATTAAAACGTATCGGTTCTGATCATGTGGACTTCACTCGAATATTACAAGTCACCTCATTCTTATGGAAAATATGAACTGAACTACCATGAATCTGAGTGCACAACCATGTCTACATTCCTCGGATTTAAATATTTCCATGATACTTCAAGTTTACCTAAAATTTAAGCACAAAAAAAAAAACAAATCATAAATTTATTTAGCAAATAAAGTCTTTTATTTAAAAAATATTAATATTATTACAATAAACCAAAGGTAAAAAACATGAAATATGTATAGAACAATTCAATAAAATCTGAAATAGAAGAAAAATATTATTATTATTATTATTGTTTGCTAAATTCCAAGCTAACGGTTTTTAAATCGGAGCAGCGGCAACTAAGGCTTTTGCAACCGAAAATATGGATATATACATAAATGTACGTGTTTTTACTTTACAGTATGTACTGATTGAAAATTTTCAATTGTTGTTTAAATAACGTAATAAAGACGAGTGGATTTAAATGATATAATTTTTGATATGTTTTCTGCATTGGGGTTGATAACATAATTAGGGGTTTGTTGTTGGGAAAGGCTAGGGTACGTTGTGTTTGAAAGCGTGCACATTCATGTACTCTGGAGTGCAGTAGTTACAGTCTTTTGGAGGTTGGTTTTCTATGTGATAGTTGTGTGTTACCTAACCGGAGACGTTCAAATTTTACTATATCAAGAGACAGGGTATATATACCCCAGCGGGTTAGGGGGTCAGAATATTCCCGCGGTAGGTATGCCTGTCGTAAGAGGCGACTAAAATACCAGATTCTAGGGGCTGTGTAGCGCAACCCTTCAACCTCACCTATCCGCGGCGAATCCTGTTTCACTAACAGACGAGGCTCTGGCGACCCCAAGCTCCTCATGGAATTTGGTGGTGGGGAGGGAGGGGATGGCCTGAATGTTTAATGTGGCCACATAACTCGTTCCCGAGATGGTCGGGCTAGCACCTTAATGGTGCTGTGGTAGCGGAGCGTAGCGGATCTGTATCAGGCAAAGGACCATTACATCGATAACACCATCCAAAGCCTTCGGGGAGTAACCTTATCGCTACAACAACAACAATGGGCTATGTATGTTGTCTATGTGACGAAGAAATATGTTCGCGTTGGTTTTATTACTGTTAATACATTGGCACCAGGTAGATGTTTGTGAAAAAAGGTCATTATGGGCTAGTCTAATTTTGTGTAACGGTAGTGGAGCTAGGTGACCAGACTTGACAGTTTGGTCAGCTAGTTCGTTACCTAGAATATTAGCGTGACCGGGTGTCCAGATCAAAATGAATTTGGGATAAAATTTTGTTATTTTGTTAGCAGTATTCCCATGTTATTAGCATAGTATTCTATAGTGTATACTGGAAACTCCATCCTGCTGCAGCTGTATGGAGGATGATGAGGTGGAATCACCAAATCACTTTATGCTTGATTGCGCAGCTTTTGCCAGAGCTAGGCGAAAGTACTTCGGTCGCGACTCACTTGGATCTCCCGAGGATTCATCCAAAGTTGAGATCGGTATCATTCGTAGCTTTATCGTTGCTACCCAACGATTCTCTAAGTAGCTAGATCTAAGTCACCGTTATTTTTGGTGTATGTGGTATCACAACGGACCTTCGTGTTGTCCAAGTGAGCTATCCTCATCAGGGCAGCTACCACCTAACCTAACCTAACCTAGCAAAGTATTCGTTGTTAAGTGGGTTTGTTACATAATCGAATGTAAAAAGCGAAGCATATGGCAACATTTCCTGGTGTGTCTTTGTAATAGTGTAGGGTATTAAAAATAGCTATTATTTCAGCGGCAAACGCGGATGAGTATTCTGGTAGAAGAGATCTGAGTATGATTTCGGAATTAGTTGTGATGCTATATATGGCAGAGTGGTTGGATTTCGATCCATCGGTGAAGATAAACTTATAATCGTTATATTTCTTTGATATTTCTGAGAATGGTTGTTGATATACTTACGATGGGGTAGATGTCTTGTTATGAGTACGCATTGAAGTTACTATAGCCCGCGCGGGAAATTTCCAAGGTTGGATATTTTCTGTAAGTGAAGGTTTGGAAGAGTATGGAATATTTAGAAAGTAACTTTGATGTATAGTTTTAGAAACCACGGACTCGAGATTTTTGTTTTCTCCATGTTTTGTAAAATTTTCGATTATGTTGTGGATAGAAGTGTCATGGCTAGTTAAGAGGTTCTTGAAGAGGTTTGTTGTGATGAAGTGTCGGTTGTTTTTTATTGTATGTAATTAGCTTCGTACATTACGTTACGGATGCGCGTGGTTCGGAAGGCTCCCAAAGTTAGGCATGCTGCAGAGTTAGTGGTGGATTGAAGTTTTAAAATATTTTTTTCAGACGTATATCCGTAAAGGAATATGCCGTAATTAATTTTTGATTCAATAAGTGCCTTTACGACTGATATGAGAGAGTTAATATTGCAGTTGAACAGTTAAACTTAGAGTTTGATAAACATTTTATGATCTTTAACCTATTTTCTGGTGAGAGTGAAAGATAATTAACGTGTGAGCTCCATCTGTACTTGGAATTGACTATGACTCCTAGGATTTTCAGTTCGTCTACATCCGTAAGATATATGTTGTTTGTTTTTATAATACATTTACAATTTCTTTTTCTGCAGATAGGTAGATGTTTGCATTTTCCCAAGGATAATTCAGCGCCGGAGTAATCACTCCAGTCTAAAATTTCTGTTGTTGTTGAGTTTAAATTGATAGTTTGGTTTTTTTTTTTTGAGTCGAGTTGGGCTTTGATATGAAACTCGTCGTCGATATGACATTTGCGAGTTTATTGTAAGCAATTAAAAATAGTACGACTGATAATGGAGATCCCTGAGGAATTCCATTGAAAAGGTTCTTTAATTAGAGTATTTATTACCTACTCTGAATTTGAGTTTCCTGTTTTTCATAAAGTTTGATACGTAATTTATTATTTTATTGCCAACGTTCCTTTCTTAAAGTTGATCTATAATGGTGTGGATACCAACTCTGTCGAATACCTTTGAGAAAACTAGCAATATTATGGATATATGTTTTTTGGACGAGAGAAAATCAGTTATCATGTAGTCTAAATATATTACACTATCAGTAACTGATCTCTCTCTCCTAAAGTCCATTTTATGGCTATCAAGTAGCTTGCTGTTTGTAACAAACCACCATAGCCTGTTAGATATAATTTTGTCTAAGGTTTTTGCAATTACTGGGTTTAAAGTAATTGGCCGATAGGATTTTATGGCAGTTTTGTTGCTATTTGGTTTTAAGATAGGAATAATTGCGTTTATTTTATACATTTGTGGTATGTTGCTGTCAAAAATTGTACTATATTATTACAGTGTTTTAGCTGTATGTGATAATTGCTTTACCAGATGGTATGTAATTCTGTCAAAGCCTGTGGAACCCTTCAATTGTTCCAGCGCTATGCTTAACTCTGTATAGGTAAAAGGTTTTTCAATTTCTTCCGCTTTTTCGTCAGTAATGTAGTTTGATGGGTTTGTCCAGAGAGTTTCCTTTTTAGACCTAAATGTGTCCGGGAAATTAACGTCGTCCGATTGTACAGACCAGTAGGTACAAAAGGTGTTGGCTATTTCATATTAATTACATTAAAATAAACATTATGAAATATACACAATTAAATGAAATATAAAATCTGAAATAGAAGAAAAATAATTGCTTAATTTCATAAATAACAGAGAGAAATGAAATAAAAGCTGAAAATAGAAAAAATTTTAATAAATTTTTCAAGGCCTAAATGAAATATAATATAACTGGAACAAGAATTGCGAAATTGTTTTTCATTTCTCACAAGACTTAATTTATTTTAATTAAGTCCATTCACCTGTTCTCATCTTAAACATGGCTTAATCTAATTTGACTAAGTAAATTTGCAATGTCTGAAATGAGATCTAGACTCAGGTCCACAATTCCTGTAAACTAACAAGAAGAATTAGTATATACGCATACATATTAAATTACGAAAGCTGTAAAGCAAAAATTAATAAAAATTTAAATAAAAAAACCTCGCGTAGACCCGGACCCTGACATAGACCTAGAGCTTCCTCTTACAAGCCAATGTTTCATGAGAGATCCAATATTTAATGACAAATCCACTTTGCATATTTAAAGAGTAGATCAGTAATAATGAAATCCAATAATTGCAGTCGGTGATTTAAACATCCATCTTCATCCGAAAACCATCCAGGAAAGGCGGTTTCGATTTTATTTTGAATTATTGACACCAACAAAGTTTTCAAACCAACCCTATGTGCATGAAGATGAAAAAGCCGAGTAAACCATTTCATTTGCAAATGACACACCTCGAATCCCCTGTCGCTGGGATTAACAATCCTTGTAACTTTTGGCTTTGATCATCGCTTCCGAGTTATGGGTGAGCTCGCTTTGAGTCTTTGTCAATGACTTGGTGCATTTTTCGCATTTCAGTTTACATAGTACCTTATTATAACAGTAACCTATGTAATACCGTTGCACCTGTACCTCTACTTTGTTCTGAGCCTTGACGAAACTTTCGTTCGGTACATTAACATCGTTCAAGACTAGCATACTCTTCTTATCATCTTCAGACACATTTGTTAATTTAACGAAAACATAACAAAGCATGCAAACAAGTAACTTGGAAGAGCGGCCATAACAACCACCAGAAAAAATAATAACAGAGAAATGAATAAAGAAAATGGGAAGTAGAATGCAAAAAGTCATACACTCACCTATGTATGTATGTATATACCGGTCCATACATATACATAATTCCGTAGTCAAGCGAACTAGGCGTAAGGTATACCCTAACTAGTTTCATACTCGAGATTAACAATTCAACCAACTTTTTTTCTTCACACGAACGAAATAAAATGTACAAGGCGCGATGTTTACTTTTAAATCTTTCCTACAAATGGGCGGGAAGGAACCTGCGTGCTTTATGACGACTCAGATTGGCACATTTCAAATTTTTGTTTACAGCAAGAAAGATGCATTTTCTCTGAGAATCTTTTTCATGGCAGAAATATACTAGGAGCGTTTGCCAAGGTAGTGTAAAAGGGCTGTTTAGCGCAACAATTTGAATGGACAATTTAAATATTCTCTAACCCAAATGTCAACCTCACATACCCGTGGAGAATCCTGTTTATTTGGCAGGCGAAGCTCTGGACCCCAAGTTCTTCACGGAAGAGGGGCTTGTATGACCTAGAAC
The DNA here is from genome assembly GCF_040869045.1 of Eurosta solidaginis. Taxonomy (NCBI): domain Eukaryota; kingdom Metazoa; phylum Arthropoda; class Insecta; order Diptera; family Tephritidae; genus Eurosta; species Eurosta solidaginis. The sequence goes on along the minus strand of NC_090321.1, from coordinate 24,386,277 downwards.
GTTGAACGTGGTCATATCAATTAGCTCCCGTGATGGTCGGGCTACTACCTTAATGGTGCTATTTTCCGAAACGTATCGGATCAATATCCAGCAAAGGACCAGTAACATCGGTAAAACTCCACGAAACCTTGCCACAAGAAGAGTAAGAAGATCACGCTTGAAAAACTTTTTTTTTCGAAAGTATTTGATATTGTTTTCTCCGGGACTTGATCCCAGGACATCAGGTGTATTAGGCATGCATGCTTTCACTACAAGACGGCGGTGACCTACAAACTTGCAAAATATCAACAAATTAATTAAAACAATTTATAAACTGCGTAGCTTCTTATAATCCTTTTTCTTAATATTGGAAAACAAGAAGAATAGTTTGCGGCTCGGTAGCACAAAACTATGTGAAAACGAATTTAGAGCTCCAAAGTACATTGCAGGGATATGAAGACTTACTTAATACCAAACTTACCGCATATCAATTTCCAAAGAATGCTAAATATCCAAGTTACAAGAAAAGCAAAAATTCGGCTTCTAATAAGGCACACTCCCTTGCGAAGCAGGGTGCTAAAGCAGCATTCTATGGCCCAGAGCTCTTCTGTTGGGTCACAAAGGCACACACTAGAAATATCGTAAGTAACTGGGAAACGAAGCAGTTTACACAACACTGGATTGAATGACCAGCGCAAAGCATTTATACTCCCAGCAACGAGAGCATCAGCTAAACTCATAAAACTAAGCAGAGACGGCCTACGAACTCTCACTGGGTATTATTAGGGACCCTATAGTCTATCATTTCAGCAAGGTAAGTTAAATCTAACGGATACACAAAGCTGTCGCTTTTCTGCGCTGAGCTGTAGGATAAACGCCGGTTCATATTCTTTACGAATGCACGCTCTGGCAGACCATCTATGTATGTACTTAAATACATTAAGAACCACCTCATAGAGTAAGAGCAAAAATTTTTGAATATAAAGATATTGCATGCGCGAACTTCGGTGGAAAGCAGCGGAGCGTAACAAATTCTAGTAGGTCACTTTCACCACACCAAACACTTTAACACAATTTTTAACATAATTTAAGCACAGAAATACACTGATTGGAGTTTTAGAGAGTAAAAGTTAAAATTCTGAACACATTAGCTGAATAAAAAGTGTACAAATAATTATTAAATAACAAATACAGACAGTGGTAGTTTAACAAATTCTGCTGTGGTAAGTGGTGAATGTGACCTACTAGAATTTTTTGAAGCTTGCCTCACACGATTTTTCGTCTATGCAATGTCTCTATATTATATCGTTTCTGGTAAGAGGCTGAAAAGTCAAGCACAATAGATCTAAACATGAGTCACAGTGCATCGAGGCCTAATAATAATAATAATAACAATAGAGATAGAATAATAATTATAAGTAAGGATACAAATAAGTTTTGTTCTAAGATCCTCTCAGAATAAGCTTCAAATATAGGGTCCGATACACCTTTTACTTACGACCCAGTTTATTAGCCATCTGTGCGATTTTCTGATCCACACCGAACTAAGAGTTGAAGAAGGCGAAATTTTGTAGCTCAATGCTCAACTAGAATTATGCAAAAGCTGGAGACATTGGTGCTTTATCGGTAACCGTATCGGTAACCTTATAACAGCTGATTGGACCAACCTTATGGGAATCAATGCAATCGATTATTGGTGCCGCTAAGGTCGTAACCGTATCATAGCCAACCAATTGGTTTTTGGTTTACCGTCGTAGCGATAAACAGCTAATTACGTTATGCAGTAGTTACTCACGAACGTACGTACCAAAAACGTGTCAGTTGACTCGACCTATCTTATGAGTGTGCAATGTAAACGAAAACTCACTGACGTGCAACGCCCGTACGTACGTAGCCCGGAACGTAGACATCAAAACAATTTTGATTTTTTCCGTAAGAACGTATCAGCTGATCGCTCTCTCACTAGACAGAGTTGCCTAGTAAACTTTTGTGCGCTAATTTTTAACCGTTTGCAATTTTATGCAAAAAAACCTAATTAAAGTTTGAAAAATTGTGAAAATAATTCGAAATAATTATGTAAAAGTGCTGATTATAAATATGTAATCTATTTATACTTATTTAATATGTATTCCGGCCTTTTACAATATCAAAAATTAAATTGGAAAAAGTTGATGTTTCCATAAGCATACATGCAAAATGGTCAATGGCAACAGTGCTTATCTGTAAACAACACACACAAATATGTTATGTACATGTACACAGACGCACACATTGATTCCTACGGGCTTGAGAGTTCGGTCAAACGTGCTTCGTACGACAAACGTCCTTACGTACGGCACACGTCGGTGGGTAACTGCCGCATTAGGGATACGACTACAGCGATACGACCTACGGCACCAATGACTCCCGCTAAACTGTGTTTAGAATCTACACTTTAGATTGCCTATCAATAGTAAAATCTTCTCCATGCGATGTCTCTAGTTGTGAACTAGTACATGTACGATCTATTATGTTCATACACACAACAGGGTACAAATAACCTAACACATGCTATCAGTCGCTCATACCAGCAGTGGGTTGTGGGAGGGGGCCCACCTCACCAACCACCATCAAAATTGCAACGAACATCAAATAAATGAGTAGCAGTAGCAGCAAGTTGTGCACATCGGCAAGCAGCATACACACATAGAAACGATACAAAAACACGGTTGGCTGGGTCAGTGCGTCGTCTCGTCTCGTTTCGTATGGATTGAATTGTAGTCGAAGTGTATTGAATTGGGAAATAAACGAACAGAATGTTGTGAGTGTTCGGCGTGTTTGTTTGGTTGAATAAGCCATTGAGCGGATAAATGCATAGAACAGCAATAAATGAAATTTTTGAAGTTTTTAATATAAAATTAAAACAAAATATCGTCTGAAGAAAGAATTTTTATGAAGTGTTAAAGAAAATGTGTGTGGAAAAAGTGAAACTGAAGCAATTTTTCTAAACAGAAAAAACGTAAAAACTTAATGAAAAGTATGACAAAATTTGTGAATACATAAAATTGCATTGAAATGCAATAAATTTGTGCAAGTGCAATTGAATATAGCATAAAGAGAAGCAGCGACTAACAAGCAAAGTAAAATAGAAGTTTGTTGCATGCTGGGTGCGGAGAAGGTAAAGGAAAATTGTGTAGTGTGTACATACATATGTATGTTTGCATGTTTGTGCGTGTGCATAATTGATTGCAAGGTTTAAAGTTAAAATTTCATTGATAATGTAGAATTTTGTATATGCAAAAGTGAGGCAATAAAAATATGATTATGTGACGAACGCTCGAATTTAATGATTAAAATAGTTTTATATCGAATTCAAAGTAAGACTTTGTGTTTTATAAAAGTTTGGTGTTTTCTCATTTTTATTAAAGAAAGGAAAATTAAATTTGCTCCTCAATACATAAAAAAGTGTCTGCAGTAAATGCCGAGTAAGCCGTTGAAAAAAGTTAGAAAATCCTACAAAGAGGCTATGAAAAATTAACTTTGTGTGCATAGGTATGAATGTACTTTTATTAGGGTGTCCGTCATCTGTAAGAAATGTACATATGTAGGTAATTGTTAATTTTTGGTGCCATTCCATAGATCAAAGTTGTAGGCGCATTCCCCGAAATTGTTAGCATGAAGAACTCAGAAATATGTATAAGGTAGAAAAAATAATATTTCACGCATTTACAAAGTACGCTACAGTGAACGACTAAACATTAGAATGCGGAGTTTTAATTTTAGTGATAGTTTTTAGAGGTTAATCAAATCAAAAAGCTTTAGCATAGCTATTAAAAAACCGTTCACATCGCGTTTTAACTAAAATAAAATGTTTTTAGTTATTTAGCTTTTCATAGGCCCAGTGTTTCTGTGCTTATAGAAAACTTTAACTTTAGGACAAATATTTAAATTTTTCTCTAGACTGTACAACTGCCAAATTGTCAACTGATACATTTAATAGAGCAACGCCCGTAAACTTACTTTATACCTTTAATGAAAAAGAAATGGTATATTAAGTTTTGAACGAATCGCAAATTTGTAAGTTAAGTTCTTAAAAGATAAGAGATAGACCCACCAATAAGTATACCGAATTGATCAGGTTGACAATCTGGTTTTATTGAGACACGTCCGTCTGTCTGATTAAACACAAACTACTACCTCAATTTTTGAGATATCTTGTTAAAATTTATTAAGCGTGTGTATTTAGGTGTCTGACTAGACACTTGTCGGAAACGGCCGGATCGGACCTTCATAGCATATATGTATATAATAAAATAAATACATGGCGGTAAAAGAGCCCGAGCTTCTCTTCCAAATTACGTTGTGCTTCTTTTTAATTTTTCTTACAAATTGGGGGAACAGGGCCCACATGTTATACACCGACTCCGAAAGACATCTGCAAAGCAGATGAGGTTTCGCTGAGAAGCAGAAATACACTGAACATTGTTGTAAAATCACTGCTGAGGGTCGACCCCGGTTATGAAACTTTTTTATACTCAGCGTGCTTTGCACACAGAGTATATTAACTTTGATTGGATAACCGTTGGTTGTACAGGTATAAAGGAATCGAGATAGATATAGACTTCCATACATGTGTATGTCAAAATCAACAGTATCGACAAAAAATTTTATTTAGCCATGTCCGTCTGTCCGTCCGTTAACACGATAACTTGAGTAAATATTGAGATATCCTCACCAAATTTGGTACACGAGCTTATCTAGATTGGTGTTGAAAATGAGCCAAATCGGATGATAGCCACGCCCACTTTTTATATATATAACATTTTGGAGAACACAAAAAACCTGATTATTTAGTAAATAATACACCTAGAATTTTGAAATTCGACATGTGGACTGATATTGAGACTTGATAAAAATTTGAAAAATTTTTTTTTAAATGGCCGTGGCATCGCCCACTTGTGATAAAATCAATTTTACAAATATTATTAATCATAAATCAAAAATCGTTAAACCTATCGTAACAAAATTAGGCAAAGAGGTTGCCTTTACTTACTTAAATAAATAAAAATAAATGTAAGGCGCGATAACCTCCGAAGAGATCTAAGGCCGAGCTTCTCTTCCAATTTGCGTCGTGCTCCTCTTGATTTTTCCCTACAAATTGGCCGGACGGGACCTACATGTTTTATGCCGACTCCGAACGGCATCTGCAAGGCAGATGAGTTTTCACTGAGAGCTTTTCATGGCAGAAATACAATCGGAGCGCTTGCCAGACACTGCCGAGGGGCGACCCCGCTTAGAAAAATTTTCTTCTAATTGAAAAATCTTATTTCTAAAATTTTGATGTTGCTTTGCCCGGGAGTTGAACCCAGGGCATACGGTGTGCTAGGCGGAGCACGCTACCATCACACCACGGTGGCCTTTACTTACTTGCTTTGAATAAAAATTAACGAAATCGGTTAAGGATCACGCCCACTTTTATATAAAAAAATTTTAAAAGGGTCGTGGACGAATAAAATAAGCTATATCTTTGCAAAAAAGAGCTTTATATCAATGGTATTTCATTTCCAAAGTTGATTTATAACAATAAATAGGAAAAACTTCAGATTTTAAAAATGGGCGTGGCACAGCCCCTTTTATGACTAAGCAATTTTTTATGTTTCGGGAGCCATAACTCGAAGGAAAATTTACGGATCGTAATAAAATTGGGTACACAAATTTTCCCTATAGCAGGAAATATTTCTAGAAAAAATGGACGAGATCGGTTAAAGACCACGCCCACTTTTATATAAAAGATTTTTAAGAAAAAGAAAAAAAAGCTTTGTATCATCAGAATTTTACTTTCTAAATTGAATTATAACATTAAATTGGAAAACACTAAAATTTTTGAAAATGGGTGTGGCCACGTCCCTTTTATGACTAAGAAATTTTCTATGTTTCGGGAGCCATAACTCGAAGAAAAATTAACGGATCATAATAAAATTTTGTACACATATTTTCCTTATAGCAGAAAATATTTCTAGTTAAAATGGACGGGATCGGTTAAACACCACGGCGACTTAGATATCAAACAAGTTTAAAAGGTTCGTAGACTAGAACAATAAGCTATAACTTAGCAAAAAATAGTTTTGAAACAATGATATTTCACTTATCAAGTTTTATTGTAAAAGGAAATGGGGAGACATTTTTTTTAAACGGGCGGTGCCACGTGTTATGTAGAAATGTAATTTATCTGAAATGAAATATACAATTGAAGCTCACGCTGAGTATATAATGTTCGGTTACACCCGAACTTAGACACCTTTACTTGAATTGAGAAAACTTGGTTCTAAAAGTTTGATGTTGCTTTGGGGAATTGAACCCAGGGCGCCTGCCGCATAAAACCGATTTTTCGTATATGGCACATATCGTTGTCTGAAAAATTCGTTTCGATCGGTCGTATATATAGCACATATCCTTATTTAAACAGCTAAAAGCTTAAAATTTCACCAACTGCTTACGTACAGCGTATACATTGTTGTATGGAAAAATTGTATACAGCATAAATACCTTACAACCGATTGTTCAGGAAAGAAGCTTTTCGTAAGTTTCTGCCCCATTTTATCAGCTTCAAAAAGTTATCATTAAGTGTTGCATATTTTCAGCAGTAAATTTAAAACTCTTGGGTTTTGTTAGTAAACCAGAAAGATATACAAGTTTATATTTTCAGATCTTTTAAACTTGTTGCTTTTGGTTTCAAAACATTTTTACGATTTTAGACGTATTGTTCATTTAAATAAAAAATTTGAAACCAATAAAAAAAGAAAACAGATTAGTAAATCGAGAGGTTTTGAATTTAGGGAAGCAAAGTTTGAATAATTCCTTAAACCGATGAATGTTTTAAAGTTTAGGCTCAAGTTTCTAAATTTGTTATTTTTAGATTTTTAATATTTAAAATGTTTAAACTTAGCACATTCTCAATTCAAGATTGTGGGCCATTGTGAACTAAATAAGTGTGATAACTTCTGCATAGACGTCAAAATTACAAATAAAATGGATCATTGATTTTTATTTGACTATCGCTTTCTCATTCTGCATCTCTTTTTATCAAACGCTGAAGATAGCTGGCACTGTGCACCTCCATATTGAACATCCTGTCAGGCAGATGACAGATAAGATATCACACCTGTTTTATCCACAATGTTGTGTACATTGAAATTGTTCAATATTTTCCAGATTCAGTTTTAGTTTTCAAGCTCATTTAGATTTTCAATACGTTTTTCCCAACAATTCAATGTGTGCTTTTGCGTTTATTTAAGTTTTTACGTTTTTTTTTCATATTACCAATGGAATTAAGATAATACGAAGATTGGCAAACTTGTTTTAAAGTGGTATTTGTAATTCCCAGGCGAAACAAAAATAAAATATCTACACTGTGTTAAACTGTCACAGCTATTCAGTTTGTAAAATTAACAAGCCAAATTAGAAGGGACTGTGAAAACCCGAAATAAATTTAAACTTTTTTGTCTTGGTATAACACGAGACGTGTCTACCAGTTTCTAAGTAAAGATTTTCAAACCTTTTTATTTGGTGTCAAAACGAGAAGTGTCTAATTTTGTCAGATATAATATACACGCTTTGAATCTGTACAATTTCAAAAACACAATCGACCTCTTTTGACCGTTTTTGAAAGACCCGATTTTTTTTTTTTTTTTTTTTTTTTTTGGTTGTAGTATCTATTCGACATTTTAGATTGTTATGAAGTAAAGGTTTAATAAAAATAAAACTAAAATAAATGTAAGGCGCAATAACCTCCGAAGAGATTATAGACCGAGCTTCTCCTGCAATTTGCGTCGTGCTCCTTTAAATTAATTTAATTTTTTATACAAATTGGCGAGACGGGCCCGACTCCGAACGGCATCTGCAAAGCAGATGAATTTTAACTGAGAGCTTCTTATGACAGAAATACACTCCTATTTTAGATTTTTGTACAGATAATCAAAAAATGGCAATCTAACTTTTTAAATATAGCCTGTGTTATGGCAATAGAAGTATTTTTGCGAAACAGCCTTGAGTCAAATAGAACATATTTTTGCATATCGCATTAGTCATTTTTTCTGATTGCCACCAGAAATACATATTTTTTCGTATTATAATCAAATACTAATTTTTAAAGACAGTAACAATTTTTACTATCCTAAAAGTCAAAATAATGCGGCCTGTGTTAAAATTTAGACAATATATATTTTTTTTTTCAAAAATGATCCTATGAAATATTAAGATACACAGGTCGACAAATTTTAGACACACAAATGAGCCTATACTTTTTTAAAGACCTTCAGTATTTTCGAGATATTTCTACACAACATATACGATTCCAAAGTGCAACTTTTTTTTTGGACGGCTTGCTTGGTGATTAGGGATATTCTATTACGTGTGCGTTACTTTCTCAAAACAAAATTTTTACACAAATTTGAGGTCTGGTTTTAGGCACCTTAGTCACTTAAATCTGCTAGTGGCTTGTGCAGCAAACCATGGATGCTAGAAAAAAAAAACAAATTTAACTTATAAAACAAAAAGGAAGAAGAAAATATATTATGTCGTCTACTTCATCTGGTACAAAACTTCAAGCAAAATATAAGAAAGTTTGCCTGAAAATGTGCTACAAATTTTAATTTTGTTTGCAGCGATCAAGGACGTACAAGGGCGGCTTAAGCGTTTATTGCTTATGCCCACATATATCATTTAAACAGCGTTTGTGAGAGCAGTAATTGGATATCATTTCAAACGGTATACATATGTAGGTTTTTAATGAAAATAAGTTTTGTTGAAGAATTACGTATTGAATGAAGCCGAAAAACCCGATTTCGTACCTTTATAAAAGAATATACCGAAATTGAGAACTAAAATGAAAAATTTAAATCCAATCTAAAGTATTCAGATTAAGCGACACGAAGAACTTTTTAAATGTTTTAGTTCATTTCTGCGGCTTAACTTTTTTTTAATTGGTAGGCCTGTATTATACTGTGCTCAAACAGAAAAATAAATTGAGGCAATTTCGATTTAAATTGAATGGTGTTCATACAACTCAATTTAGCTTACACGATATAATTTGATAGCTGGTTGGCTTATCTCTACAGCGACAACATACCTTTGCTCAGACTGTCAAAATGTGCGTGTTGGTTTTAGGCGAATGGAATGGAATTAAAATATAAAACTTTGAAATTTATGTGTGCTGTAAGAAAATGTGTTCAATGTTTTGGTTTCATTTTGAGTTTGCCATCTTCTTTTGACAATCCCTACTCCAATGAAATGAAAAAAATAAAATCAGCTGATGAGATGAGCCAACCATATAGTTGAGCCATGCGTAACTGACGTTTAAATCTACTCAATAAACACACTTTACAAGGTTGCATTTGCAGTTTGAACAATTTTTTACGCAATTGTTTTTAAATTGGAAATTTATCATTACAATCAATTTAGTATATGATAAATTGCGTTATAAATTGCCCAAATGGTATAAATTTCGAATTTGGTGTGTGTTTGTACATAGTATTATATGTATTTCCAAAAAGTTCAGAAAATTGCACAGAGTCAATATGTTTATGCTTTTAATATTGACAAATAGAGTAATATTTGTTAACAAAAATAGGCATATGTAGTGCGGCTGAGCCATACGAATCGATTCATATAACTTTAATATGATTTTACATATGCTAAGTATGCGAAACAGCCTGTCAATTGATTGTATGGAAATTTTGTTAACGTATTAATATATAGAATATTTAAGAAATATAACTGTCCTGCATGTTTCAAAAACAAAAAATCAGTTTTTTTTTAACACAAATAGATAGTCGAATAATAACAAATACTATCAATTAAAGCGAGTTCAGGTATGCCGTGGCAGGCAATCAATTTAAGATCTATTTTAAATAGTTCAAATCTTATTAAAATTTGATTTTAAGATCACGTTTATATGCCCTAATCCACAATAAATATTCAAAAGATAATATAATAGCCGTCAAATCTGCAAGTTTCTCTTTTATTTTGTGCTTACTATTAGAGATTACACTTTGTGTAAAAAAAAATCGGCATCTCTAAAAAAATTTGAAAAGGAAATCTACTTATATAATTAAAGATCAGGAGTTAAGTACGAAAATGAAGAAAATATCGTTATATGCAAACAACTTCTAACAATGTTACAACGGTGGTTATCTTAAAATAACGTTTTATCTTCTATAACAATAACTTTATCTATAGTATCTCAGATTTCTTTCAAAAACGCACTATATTGGAACTCTCAGATTGTGCCCAGGAGCCGCCAGAGGAAGAAACTGTTTCAGAAAATGTGTCACAGCAAGAAAAAAGTTTTGTTCCAGAAAAATTAGGGGCTCTTCGGCTAATTTGAAAATTTTGAGATTTGTTTGATACCTTCTTCTTCTTTCCCATGTACACTCTAATATACAAGTATATGATTAATATATGTATATAAGTGCTTGGAGCAATTGCATGAAATGAACGAAGATTGCTTTGCTGGTATACATAAAAGTTCGCGTGTTGCTATCAAAATAAGCATCCTTGTTTTTGTTGTGTTTTTGTTTTTGTTATAGTTGTTGCTATTGTTATTTAATGTTGCTATGTTGTTGTTATTGCTGCAATTCTTCTCACCATGCTATTCCTGCCTGATTGTGCTCGTATTTTTTCTCATGTTTAGAGTCGTGTTTGAAAGTTGTTCTTGTATGAGTCGTTGCACTTTGGTGCTTGCAAGTTGAGTAAACGAAATGCAAAACTGAAAAAGTAAAATGAAATGAAAAACACTTCAAACTAAAGCAAAGAATTTCCTCGAGGCTCATTAGAAGCTAGTAGCAAGCAACAGAGTGGGAAAGAAGTTAGAAGAATCTGCAACAACAACAAAAAGCAGCAAAAGAAGCAACACGATGTTTGACAGGAAATTAATTACTCAATACAACAAATTAGTCTTGAAAACCCGTAATAACTGGTAAAGCAAAATGACTGAGTTATAAACATAAAAAAAGTAATAAAAGAAAAAAAACGAAAAACTTTTGGGTTGACAGTGAAGTGTACGCGTCAGCTGGACACAAACAAGCACTTCGGATGAAATGCACCGTTGATAGAACTTATTTTGCTGACCAGATACATATGTATGTGCCTAAGTGTATATATATGAATGTGTGTTTTTAAAGACCAGTAGCGACCACAAGTGGTAAGAAACAACAAAAAGAAGGCAGAGGAAGTGCAAATTGGGAAGAATAAAAGTGTAAGTCGAACTCAGTGTGTGTGTGCGAAAGTATGGCATGTATAGGTGAATGTCTAAGTATGGGTGAGCTTTTGTTTGTGTTTGTGTATGCATTGGAAGTGGATGGTCCGGAAAAACATAAAAAAATATGCGACTTTTTAAAGTATATACCGTTAGTTATACACAAATGTAGCATAGAATAACGGCAAAAACAGCGCAGTTACAGGAAAACGGATGCCATAGATGACAGGAATATGAACTTCCGTCAGCTCCGGAAAAAGTATAAAAATATATAGCACAACAAAACTGTATAGATACATACATACCTACACGCAATGATGCTCATAAAAGCTTAAAGTAGAAGTGAGATAAATGCATGAATGCGCGAGTGTTATGCACACTTCCGGCTAGTGAACGGTAAAATGTTTGCTAAAGTAACGGAATTATGAAGGCTGCGGCCCAATGCGCTCGGACGTAGAATGGCGAAGTAATAATGCGCAAAACGAAATTCCTCCGTAGATGAACGTACGTGGCTATTATAACCTCTTGTGCTAGAGGCACCTGCGTAGGGAACTACAAATAAAAAATATATATGCGCTTTCGAAAATACAACTTTACCTCTATATTTTTGTTTCTGATTGGCTGTTTACAAAAGTTATTGTTATACTTGATATTAAAGTCAAATTTCACCAACATTATGTCTATGTTTAACGGCACATTAATCGCTAAGTTTGAACACATTTATATAAAAAATTGTTATAAATAAATTTTTTATCTCCTTTTTATTTTCCTCTTTTGATGTATTGCCACGGCGCTTTGAACTTCTTATGTAAATGCGAATTCTCTTTCCGAACTAACTTGCTAAATATTTCGATTTGTGCACCCTCTAGCGGTACTATTTGGGATCGGTGTTGCACTCGCTTTGGTCACTGAAATATATTTAAAAAAAAATTTAGTAAGTATCTAGCTTACTAAGAAGCTACTTAAACATCGATCGCAAGATTCCAAGTATAAATTTGGAAACTCTTTCGTTCCGAGCGCCGCCTACTGGACCTTTTTTCACTTTTCTTGCGTTGTGCCGATTTTTTTTTTTACTATGTGTGAAGTTTCAAGCTTGTAGCTCAATGACAAGTTGCTTAAAGAAAAAGGAAAGAACGAAAAATTCCACTGATGATGGCGCAACGCCGGAACTGCTTTGTCTCCAAATCAAATTCAAAAAAGATGACGGAAAATCGATATATGTACATCAGTCTCTAAAAAATGTATCCCCTACCATTCTGAAGGATTTTTCTAGATACATCGATTCGTGCTTCTCCTACATGAACGTCTTTGGGTATTGTTGATTTCTGAAATACCTTGACAACTGTTTATAAGGTTGCCATCTCTTCTCCTTTTTTGTTACGAGGCTGCCACTTAATCTTCTACTATTTCCTTCCCTATGCATCCGCCGATGCCTCGAAAGCGATTTGATCTTTTTCGTTAAAATTTGTTTCGTCTGAGTGACGCTGCATCCAAAGCTCTTTGGACTAGCTATTGCTGCTTACGATTGTCACGAAGTTGCCACCTATTTCAAGCTAAAAATAAATTTTAAATAACTAAGACGCAAGCAAATTCCAAAACTCTTCACTTGTATGTCTTTACAAGGTTACCATCCCCCTAAATTTGTTTTTAATGAGCCTTGTCAGCTAATCTTCTAATATTTTCCTTTCTATACATCTGATAAAAGTTTGTTCGTTGGGTCACCCTGTATCATAAGCTCTTTCAATTAGCTATTGTTGTTTACGGCTTTTTACGAGGCTGCCACCTATTTTAGATTAAAAATAAATTTAAATTAGATATGACGACACCGTCAAATTAGAAACTTTTGTTGGACGGTTCTCGAACAATTTTTTTTAGTTTTTGATCTTTTGAATACTTTTAAAAATTCATTCTCATTATGTTAATCTTGAATTATTCTTACTGTTCTGTTAATCTGTGATGCCGTTTTGGCATAGAATTGTCTAATCTTAAACTAATTCAATTCATTCAAATATGGCCAGCATCTAACATATATCATCGATAAAGTCAAAAGCGGTTAGGATCGGCTGGTATCATTTGTATGAACTTTGCTCTCCAGCTAATGCGAATAGATTGGCAGCTTTAACAGGGGTTTTAAAATCTAAGACAAAACTCATACGATCCCAACAAGTTGTATGCCGTCCACAACCATTTTTTTTTTTTTTTTTTTTTTGATAGGTAAAAGTGATTTACTATAAAAAAATATTCGCTCCATCTATGAAAATAAAAAATAAAGTAATTAAAAGAACTTGCATAAAGCATGTCTTAAAAATGCTAACAAAATAAGAAAGAAGCAAAAATAGCAACGAGCGTAGCTAAACAGCAGCCAAACGAGATATTGCAAAGATACCAAAGATATAAGCAAAACAAAACAAATGATTTGAAAAAAAAAAAATAAAAAAAAATTAAATAGCTTAAACTTGCACAGCTGCTTTTTGCAAATGCAATACAATCTCTCATACATACCATTAAACATATGAAGTAAAGTCTCGTAACATAACAAAGCGAAAGAATGCTCTCAGCGAAAGAAAACGCAAGTCGCCGCAGAAACTCACACACAAATTTATATGCAAACAGTAAAACAAACAGTGACAAATGAAACAAAAATAAAGCGGAGAAATAAACAAACACAACAAAATGCAAGCAAAACTAGATAGTAAAAAAAACGAAAGAAATGAGACAGTAAAAAGAAATATTGAAAGCAAAATTTGACATCCCTACAGGAAATGGAGCTAACTAAAAACCTATAATCTTTTGGAAGCGAAACTTTGTAGATACTCTTCGCCCATTTCCTAAAAACAAGTGGCTTTTCATACCGATTTGTTTCTTCGTCCCAAATAAGGTTCAACTAAGAAAAAGAACACAAGCGAATATAAAAAAATTAAGAAATCTGTGTACTTAAAGTTCCGGAGTAATAGCGGCAGCCTGCTTTAAATTACCAACCTTATTAAAATAATATTTGAGCCGTTTATTTTGAAAGTGGCATAAGTCATTTCATGTCGTTTAGGTTCAGTGGTAATTTGTTTGTATCTCTCCTCGCCTACAGTTTTTTGGAGTCCAATATCCAAAAAATGCAATTCTTATTATTATTTTATAATTGTAGAACCATCTATATATGCATTCGTTCAAAAATAACAATGCATTTAAGACCATGAGTTGGAAATGACTTATGCCACTTTCAAAATAAACGGCTCAATTATTAATTCTTTCAAGATGTAATGTTATTTATTGGGACCCATCATGAACAAATATTATACAAAAGTTCTAAAAGTCACCAAAAAAAGGGAAAACTTGACTTAAGTTGAATAATTCTTGAGGGAAAGGGAAGGATGAGAAGGGAAGAGTAGGTAAAACGTCCAGGAATGAAACCAAAGGGATTGCGTAGGTATGGTACAGTAAAAAGGAGCGGTCCAAGGTAGGGTGGGCAAGGAACATTACCGGCTAGGTTAAAATGGCTGGTCCTTATATAGACTGAAGGAGTACATAGTGCTTACGACGAAGGCTGTTTCTTTGTAGCGAGAGCGGAATACTCGACCAAAGCCACGTCTTGTTGTTGTACAATTTTTTTGCAATTGCCTTCTGTGCAAATATTTATTGAGGAATGCGGGTTCGAAACCCACCTCCGGGATAAAAGGCTTTGAAGGGATTTACACGGTATACCTAAAAGAAACGGATGTTGCCCTATCCACTCGTTTTTTCCAAAAATATTCTATAAATTAAAATTTGAAAATTGTTTTCAAACTTAGCAACATCAAAACGAAA
Organism: Eurosta solidaginis; assembly: GCF_040869045.1. Taxonomy (NCBI): domain Eukaryota; kingdom Metazoa; phylum Arthropoda; class Insecta; order Diptera; family Tephritidae; genus Eurosta; species Eurosta solidaginis. The sequence goes on along the minus strand of NC_090321.1, from coordinate 24,371,267 downwards.
TTAATTTTTTTTATAAAATAATTTTCAATTTGTCCCAAGTAGTTCTTGCAGATTATTTGAGTTAGGGAGTTCGACTTGTGCCATCAAAAGTTTATTGTCCTCGTCCTCTTGCGTGAGAAGATTTTCCGAAGGCTTTGATAGTTTTATCGATGTTGATGGTCTTTTGTCAGATATTGATCCGGTACATTCCCGAAAATAGCACCATTAAGTTGATAGGCCGAACATCGAACGATTTAATATAACTTCGTTGATCCTCCAGGTCATCAAACTCCCTTCTTCTCTGAGGATTAATGAAAATTGATTATAAGTCACCACGAAGAGCTCATTCCTGTGGGTAAAACTCAAAACTATTAGTGGTTTACGGTTAAGTGAACCTTTTGCAATAGTATCAACGACTTTTTCCATCCAACTATTAAATCTAAATTCTGTAATCAAATGATGTTAAAATAGTTCGTGTTTAGGGCAACCTACTTATTTCCAACAGGGACTACTTACACAAATACGCACACACGCATAAATTTTAAGCTAGTGTGTGTTTAGTACTTACGTACATATATCAATTAAAGATTAAATCGAAACTCATACTGTCGCGAGAGCATATGTTGTACGAAGAATGGTGAGGAAAGTAGAGAAGTAATTACAGAAGAGAATAAATAATTGTTATTGTATTGGCGTATAAAAATAGTGGACAAATGGCAATGCCCTTCTATTTCTGATTTCCCTGTTTGAGAGACAAAAAAAAAAATACAAAAACAAAAAATAACAACAATTAATAAAGCAAGATGAGAACAATAAATAAATAAGTTTCATCATTCGATGGATGAGAAATGAGAGTGCTACAACTCTGCTAGGCGTAGTGCGAGCGTACAACGTGACGTATACGTAATATTTTGTGCTTTTATGGCGCTTACGTATTTTACATGTAGGCATATCTACATATGTATGTATATTGTCGCATTTATATTCGTGTGCATATGCATGTGTGTGTATTCAAAACTTTTGTAATAAAAGCACGTGTTGATCATGTTGCATTAGCGCATAAGAAAACTGGAATAGTCTGGCAGAGGAGAGTGAGAAGCGAAAAAAGAAACACAGAAAGTGACGTTGTGTGTAGATGGGTAGGCACGTCTATTGAAACGTTTAAATAACAACAAGTGCGAAGACAAGAAAGCTACATATTACATATCACACAGTGTAGTTTTGACGCTTCGACTGAGAGACAGCAATGAAATTTGAGTGAGCGCAACACATACATACATACATATGTACATATATCCACATACGCAATTTATGTATTAGTAAAATGCTAATTCGATGTGGTAATAGTGCGAGAAATAAAATTATATACGTTTGTATGTACATATGTAGGTATGTATGCGAGTAGGCCGTGGGATGATTTAAAATAGTGGCTTATCAGTCAGAAATTCATAATCATTTACTGTTTTTAATTTAGCTCTTGAGGGGCTCACACTGTGGCTCAAGATTAGTTAATGAATTGCCTTTTATTGTGCGTACATTTTCTATTTTTATACTCAGCGTGCTTTGCACACAGAATATATTAACTTTGATTGATCGAGATAGATATAGACTTCCATATATCAAAATCATCAGTGTCGGAAAAAAATTTGATTGAGACATGTCCGTCCGTCCGTCTGCCCGTTAACACGATAACTTGAGTAAATATTGAGATATCTTCACCACATATTGAGATATCTTGGCATACGAGCTTATCTGGACCCAGAATAGATTGGTATTAAAAATGAGCGAAATCGGATGATAACCATGCCCACTTTTTATATATATAACATTTCGGAAAACACAAAAACCCTGATTATTTAGTAAATATACACCTAGAATGTTGAAATTTGACGTGTGGACTGATATTGAGACTCTTGATTAAAATTTGAAAACATTTTTTAAAATGGGCGTGGCACCGCCCACTTGTGATAGAATCAATTTTACAAATATGTATTATTAATCATAAATCAAAAATCGTTGTACCCATCGTAACAAAATTCGGCAGAGAAGTTGCCTTTACTAAAAGGAATGCTTTGAAGAAAAATTAACGAAATAGGTTAAGGACCACGCACACTTTTATATAAAAGATTTTTAAAGGGGTCGTGGACGAATAAAATCTTTGCAAAAAAGAATTTTATATCAATGGTATTTCATTTCCCAAGTGGATTTATAACAATAAATAGGAAAAACTTAAAATAAAAAATAAAAAATGGGCGTGGCACCGCCCCTTTTATGACTAAGCAATTTTCTTTGTTTCGGGAGCCATAACTCGAAGAAAAATAAACGAATCATAATAAAATTGGGTACACAGATTTTCCCTATAGCAGGAAATATCTCTAGAAAAAATGGACAAGATCGGTTAAAGACCACGCCCACTTTTATATAAAAGATTTTTAAAAGGGTCGTAGACGATAATAATAGGCTATATCTTAGCGAAAAAGAGCTTTGTATCAATAGGATTTTACTTTTTAAATTGAATTATAACATTAAATTGGAAAACACTAAAATTTTTAAAAATGGGTGTGGCATTGCCTCTTTTATAGCTAAGCAATTTTCTATGTTTCGGGAGCCATAACTCGAAGGAAAATAAACGGATCGTATTAAAATTGGGTACACAAATTTTCCCTATAGTAGAAAATATTTCTAGTAAAAATGGACGGGATCGGTTAAAGACCACGGCAACTTAGATATAAAACACCTTTAAAATGGCCGTAGACTTGAATAAAAGCTATAACTTAGCAAAAAATAGTTTTGAATCAATGATATTTCACTTATCAAGTTTTATTGTAAGAGGAAATGGAGAGAAATTTTTTTTGACGGGCAGTGCCACGTGTTATGTAGAAAAGTAATTTATCTGAAATGAAATATGCAATTGAAGCTCATGCTGAGTATATAATGTTCGATTACACCCGAACTTAGACACCTTTACTTGTTTATTTTGTTTTTTTTTGATAACAAAGACCGCGGGAAATATTTAACAGCTGTGTATATCTGTATGTATGTACGTATGTATGTACATAGTACTATTAATATAGATTTGTATCAATTAAAAGTCAGCATTATTCGGTTATACATATATCAAATATACAATCTGAATTGTTTTAAATTTTCGGGCCTGCTAAAATTGAAGAGAGAGTGGAAAGTTTGCAGAAAAATGAATGAAGTTTTATAATTTAAATAGGCTATATACACAGTGCTGACGACACTAAAGGTAAATAAACCAGATTTAGGGTACAGATGTTTCAGTGGTTTTTGGATTTCAACTCAAAGCTGAGGGGCTGAAGCAATTTCTTATGAAGTTCTGACCTCTCGACTCAGACTTCCCGAAGAGGGCGTCTTATGTTAAAACTATCTGAACTTGTTTCTAGGTTTTAACTTGAGAAAAGTCTACCTATGTGTCAAGATCGCAAATAAATCATACAAGATTTTTACTGACTGTCAAGACATGCTTTCTTTTGTGGGTGTGGAACCGTACTTCTGAGTTTCCTATGTCCGGCAAAGGACACTCAACAACGTTAACACTTCTCAAATCATTGGGAAGTGTATTTATGCTACTAAAACAACAACATTAACAACAACAACAAAGAGATCGAACACGATGGTCTTCAGAATTTTCTCGATTACGCTTGCGAGCACATTGAATGTAATCAAATTGATTCCCATATTACTGGCGGAGATTGAGTGATCACCTTATAGATCGGAAAAATTAAACCCAAATTTTTATCGGCTGGTTTTCAGTTGTCCGACTATGTATATACATGTATATTTAAATTGTGTTCTTGTGTTCTACCTATTGAGCGGCCGTCATACGATAGTATATTCTGGGCGAAATTCGTAATTTTTGTACTATTTTCCGTCCTTCATGAATTGTAGTGAGGGTGAAATAGATAAAGACAGGAATAATGAAAATACGGATAAAGCGCTCAGAGCAGAAAAAACCAAAGTGGTAGGAATATGTAATAAAAGTGAGAAGGAAGATTGAGGCATGTAGGAAGGGGAGAAAAATACTAATGACAAAAGAGAATGCACGAAGGAGGAGCAGGTGTAGTAACCGAAGATGACAACGAGCAAAAAATTAGACAAAAAAGAAAACAGATAATTGGTTTAATATAGCCCTGGCATAATATGCTCTCCAAATGATGCAGAACCCAAAGCTTTCACCTGAAACTGAAAATTGCAAAGAATGAGAATGTCTCAAATGGCTCGTAGCCTTCTTACAGTTTCGACGACTAATAAATACCTTAAACTGATATAAACCGGCATTACATGACGCAATTCGGCTTACGCTTGAGGTTAGCTTGGAAGTCGGTATTCCAAACTGTAGATTGTGAAGTGTATTTTGTTACCCAGTACTTAATCAACTCAAACATTTGTACAAACAAAAATGCCTCAGTACAAACAAACATACCTCACCGAAGTATTCCTATTTTGTTTTGTTTAAAACACAGCTTGCATACCCCAACGTCAAACTTTACTAACGGAAACCGCATTTCGTGTATTTAGAAATTAGTACTACATATCCCGCTCGCGCCGATACAACGATCTCGTCAAAGAAAAAAAGTTGTCTTCAATTTTCATGCCGTAGCTTTATAATAACACTAAAACTACTGGTTTTAAGTCCCCATTATGTAAGGTAGTTGAGTATACTCATTGAACATAAGCCCAACTTGTTCATACTTACATAAGGGACAAAATCCCAGATTTTCCAATTTTGAAGTCAAGGCCATAGCGTTTCGCGTTGCTATCTCTAGCAAAGAAGAAACATTTTCAAAAATTCTCAGGTTTCGAAAACTGCTGGTCTTAAAAAGATACTAAGTCAGTATTAAAATCTAGCCCACAAATTTCCTACCTGTTTGTGGGTTTTCGAGAAAATTTATGTTTAAATGATGACAAGGTCGGCTGAGACCAGAGGTCGCTGTGGTATAGAGGTAGTTAGCTGGCCTAACTAACCAGTGGTCCTCGACTGAAATTACTAGGAAAATAACATCAAAATACTTACTTTAGAAATTTTCTCTAAATTGGCCCTTCGACACTGGTTTACTACACGAGTCCATCGCATCGTCTCCTCCGATCATGCGATCACTCCAGACTCGATGACCAGCTGTTGAAGCGTATTTCTGCAACTAAAAACTCCCCAGCCAAAAATTAACTGCCTTGGCATGTTCCCTTCGGAGTCAGCATAAAAAATGTAGATTTTCCAATTCTAATAAAAAAGTTAAGAAGCAGCACACCAAAAATTGGAGGTGAATCTCGGCCTTTTTCTCCTTAAAGGCTTGTGGAAACCCATATGAACATTTTTAGTGAAGTGCAGCAAAAATTTGAAATTGTTTTTTTTTTTTTTTGTACGGTCTAATATATGTACAATGTACATTGTACATAACTCCACATACATACCTGAAAAATCAACAAAAACCCAAAAACCGCCTTGATTGCATATTTATCAATGCTTGACGTGTTTTACTTGTTGTTGTTTTCCGGCTGCAGTTCTACGACCATCGTTTGGGGCTGGGTGTTCGTTCATCTATTTATGTATGCACATGTGTGTAGGTTAATTCTCCATCGTCTTCGTCAGCAACCGCTCGTAATCAATCGTTCATTCTATGCTTTCTCAAGTTTGTTGACTAATAGTTTGTTCGTTTTGCTGATTCTTATGCGGCAGTTACTCACGAACGTACGTACCAAAAACGTGTCAGCTGACACGACCTATCTTATGAGTGTGCAATGTAAACGAAAACTCACCGACGTGCAACGCCCGTACGTTCGTAGTCCGGAACGTAGAAATCAAAACAATTTTGATTTTTTCCGTAAGAACGTGTCAGCTGATCGCTCTCTCACTAGACAGAGTTGCCTAGTAAACTTTTGTGCGCTAATTTTTGACCGTTTGCAATTTTATGCAAAAACGCCTAATTAAAGTTTGAAAAATTGTGGAAATAATTCGAAATAATTATGTAAAAGTGCTGATTATAAATATTTAATCTATTTATACTTATTTAATATGTATTCCGGCCTTTTACAATATCAAAACTTAAATTGGAAAAAGTTGATGTTTCCATAAGCATACATGCAAAATGGTCAATGGCAACAGTGCTTATCTGTAAACAATACACATACAAATATGTTATGTACATGTACACAGACGCACACATTGATTCCTACAGGCTTGAGAGTTCGGTCAAACGTGCTTCGTACGACAAACGTTCTTACGTACGGCACACGTCGGTGGGTAACTGCCGCATTACTACACGAGTACAACGCACTCCACACAAGTAAAACGAACTCTTACGACCACAATTGCAAATAATTACAAAAATTGTTACATATGCCGCTGACGTCCACGTTTACTTTCGCGGTTGGCGGTTGCCGGTTAGCGACTGAGAGTCATTTAATTGGAGTATGGTGTTTTTTGTTTTGTGTTTGCATTTGCTGTTTAGCTTTTTATACGCCAATGGCGTTGCCCATCACCACATTTCTTTACGATGTTGCCTAATTATGGAAATTGTTTTTCCTTATGATCGAGATTTCCGTATCTTTGAGTTGAAAGATTACTTACGTTCTCTGAGTTAATTATCATACCCAATAACAATACCTGCTCCATGTATGTAAGGTTACGTCCATGCTGGAGTCTCAATGCAGGCTGTGAGTGTAGGAGTGTAGCTTCAAATTCTAAGGCGAAACCACGTGAAGATGTGATTTTGACAGTAACTTTGTACATCCATTCGCAGTGCTGCCACACTTCTTTAATAATTTAACAGGGCGTTGAGAAACTTTTATCAAACTTATCCTCACAACCGCAGTCGAGAAGACGGTCCTTAATAGCCATTTCATTTTGATGAAATATTTCATTTTGATGAAATGTATAAAAAGAGAATCGATGACCTGATATCTCTCAGGCTATATATGATTAGTTTGTGTCTTGCCTAGAACTCAAACGATTTCTGACTTATCTATGCCTTAAGAACTCATTCCCATATCAGAAATACTACTAACGTTCACTTCTATGCTTTGAACCTGGCTAGTTTTTGGCCTAAGAGCTGAACATATAATTCGTAGCGTTTAGCATAGAATGTAAAAGGGGAATTCAACGCTGCCGCAGTCACTGCTGTAGTCATGCCTTGCTGCCAATCATCAATCAAGCAAATGTCCCTGCAAAAAATAGTGCACTAATCCCTGAAGAGAGCGATCTCCGATTCATCTCTTTTGTCTACATTGAGGCATAATTGAACCCCTGTGGGTACAGTTGGGATTAGTCAGGTAGAAGTCTATGTTGTCCATTTTAAGAAACATAAAAAAAGCGGCAACGAAGTAAATTAAATAAAAAAGAGTATAGGCGATTGATTCGAATTATTTAAGAAAAATTCGGAGCCCTATACCGAACCTAAATGACTTGGACCATATGTTCCATTATCGTCAACCCATATCTATCGTTCCCGTTGGGTTTAAATGGGTACAATTAATCTCTTCATAGGACATGCTCAAACAAAAGGGAACAATTCAGCGCATACAAAGCGATTAAAACTGGCATTAGTCGCAAACTCCTATGCGATTCATCCCGGACTCATCCTAAGCTTATCGCATTTGTTGCAGGGGTAGAATAGCCACTGCGTCTATTCACGTTTGCCAAGCGATCAAAAGCTTACGCCAACGAAATGACTGACTGCGAAAATGACTATAAGATATCATGCTAAAATATCAGACGAACGTTAACGGTGCCGAGCCCCACACAAAAAAAGTTAAATACGTTTAGAGAATTCAACAACGTTCGTTGAACGAAGCGCTTGGATCAGTCGTCAATGAGCGTTCGCTTTGCAAATGTTTAATAGTTAGTACCGCTAACGCACGTGGTTACATGTGGATAAAAAAAAACCGATGTGCGTAACAAATTTTAATAAAATTTTATAAAATAAATATTTGCTAATAAGAAATTAAAGTTTTTCCCCAACCAATAACTAATCGCCATAAAGCAGAAGCGGAAGTGAACGATAAAAGAAATTTTAATTTGAACGATTGTGAAACAGCTACGAAATACTGCAATGAAGTGCAGTGAATTTGCGAAGGTGCGTAAGTGTTGATTACGTATGTGTGTGTTTGTGTAAGCAAGTAACGGGAGCGCATGACAACGAACAAGTGCGGCCGTGGAACAAAACGGAAATGCAATCAGCGAGGCAATTGTTCAATGTGCACATGGGTGTATGTGTATGCTAGTAGCTTTGTGTAATTGACGAATGCTGGACAGCAGACAGGTGCATGTAAAATGCGCGCTGCAGCATGAATGTAATAGAAGTGCATGTGTGCATGTGCTAAGCAGTGTGATTTGCTTCGCGTGCAAGCGATTAATGCAATAATTTAAATGTGTTTATTTTTCCATCTTATTTCAACTCAGGCAGTATTTATGCTCTCATAAAAACATATAAATTATTTGTGGTGTGCTTGTTTGAATGTATGTTGTTGATAAAGCACTCAAGTGTTACAATAAAATTCCCACAATTATCTTTATGATTATAAGAAATGGAAATAAAAAATATATTACTAATAGCAGCAAGAAAAACACAACACCCCGTAGCTTTAAAACAGCTTGCTTTAACTGGTCATCGTTTTACAACTAATACAGGTGCATACATATCTTTGTACAGCTATGGCAGGAACTTCAGCACACCTTCATATTGTGAACATAATAATACTTAGACAATTGTTTTCGTAGGAAGTTGATATTGTACTTAATGTTAAATATATCTTTTAAGGTGCTTATGTGATAGAAAATAATACATAGTATTGTGAAAAACCGAAGCAACAAATTCAACGTAAATATCTAATTTGTAGTATTTTTCATGCTAATAAATAGTCACTGACAGAGCAGTTACGTATTGAACATTCAATAGTTTAAAGGAGTTACAAGTAAGCACAACCCAACAATTTGCAAAGCAACAAACCTCTATTTTGAGAAGGAATCTTTCTTTTTGAATAGGCTGGCATAGTTCCAACCTAAAGATGTGATTGGGCTCCGACTAGTGATCTTTGACTCCCCATTGACGGGCTGTAACTGGAAATATTCCGTTTGATGGTGTACAGCGAATTTACTAGATTTAAACTGTTCTAAATGCAAGCTGATGACATTTCCTCGTGTGAAGCCAATTTTGACATCTTATACGTTAAACAGCACGCCCTTGGAGCTTATATCTGTTGCAAGTGATTTGAGAGTTTTCTTTGATCCGAAACTGTGTTTCAATATGCATATTTCATCAATTGTGAACAAAGCAACAGGGTTACTTGGATTTGTGAAACGGTGGGCCAAAGAGTTTGATAATCCGTATCTCACTAAGCTCCTCTTCACATCTTTAGTACGTCCAATTTTTGAGTACTGCTCGTGTGTCTGGTGCCCGCGGTATCAAAACAATATACAGCAAATTGAGTCGGTTCAAAAACAATTTTTAATTTTCGCACTCCGTGGCCTTAATTGGGATCCTAACCTTCATCTATCACTACAAAAATAGGCTGCTTCTTATTAGTATGCCAACTTTGGAAAACCGAAGAATATTGATTGGGGTAATGTTCCTTCACAAGCTCATCATCGGTGAGATAGACTCTTCTTGTATTAGCATGGAATACTCTTTTACTAGTTTGCATAATTCTCTCATATCTTACCTGATTTTTAATTAAAAAAAACTAAATTCCCTTTTTGTTTAAAGTTGAATTTAATTCTTAAAGTTCCTATGTATTTATTCTTAATGTTAGCTTTTAAATTTACAAATATTTCTTATCGAACTGTATTATTTTTAATAGTCGACCGCGTTGTGTCTGTTGTTGAATTTAAATAAAATAAAATAAAATAAAATTAAAAAAAAAATAAAAAAAAAATAAAAAAAAAAAAAAATAAAAATAAAAAAAAAATAAAAAAAATAAAAAATAAAATAAATAGCCCTATAAGGGTCCCAAGGAGATTCAAGCCTTTTTACTAGGTCAACGAATAAACAAATCTTTTCGGGTGGTTTTTGTACTATTGTACTAAACAACTCTAGAAACATTGCTTCACATTTTCTGCGAACGGGTCGCTTTGGCAATGGAGAGACTCTCGCATGTAGGCGGCGTGACTGTTAATCCTTTCGTGATATGGAGTAAAACACATGAAGAGGTATTTAAATACATTTCAAGCCTCCCCTTTTTTTTTGTGCTTTGTGGGAGGACAATTCAAGCACAATATATTCAAATAAAGGTCGCAGTACATCTAAGCCTTATAATAATAATAATACAATTTTATACATTTGATTTTGTCAAACCTTAAAACCTTCCGCGATTTACAACCAGATTGACTGAATTTTGTGTGTGTTAGTGCAGTCGGGTGGCTTCATGACACACGTATTTGTTGTCGGCTACACGTTGATGAAAATCAAAAATTTTTAATTTTTTCATTTGACGCTAGCTGATTTGATAGTAGCGGGGTGTGATTGACAAAACGCAGTGTTGTATTTAGTTTGTGTCGACATTCAAAATGAACAAGTGCGCGGAAGAACAGCAATTCATATTAAAATTTATTGAAAATTATTAATGTTTAGCAGCTTTATGGAATGTGAAGCTTTTATTATTATTTAATAACATTTTTATTAATTTTTTTATTATTTAATAAAACTGCTGTAGTTGCAAGTAAAAAAAGTCATCATCCGATGACGGCATATTCACGTCCGAACGCTACGGTTTCTCAATGCAAATATTGATTGATGGCTTTTTATTTGATAGTCGCGGGGCAAGCGTCAAATACCCGACAGGCACACATACAAAAATTCAGTCAATCTGGTTGTAAATCGCGGAAGGCTTTTAAACTATAGCTGTGTTTTTATACTCAGCTGAGCAGAGCTCACACAGTATATTAATTTTGTTCGCATAACGGTACCCCGTAACGGCATAAACTAATCGAAATAGATATAGACTTCTACATATCAAAATGATCTGGGCGAAAAAAGAAATTCATGTAGCCATGTCCGTCCGTCTGTCCGTACACACGATAACTTGAGTAAATTTTGAGGTATCTTAATGAAATTTGGTATGTAAGTTGCTGGGCACTCATCTGAGATAGCTATTAAAATGAACGAAATCGGACTATAACCACGCCCACTTCTTCGATATCGAAAATTTCGAAAAACCGAAAAAGTGCGATAATTCATTACCAAAGACGGATAAAGCAACGAAGCTTGGTAGGTGGGTTGACCTTATGACGCAGAATAGAAAAATTTTGGACAATGGGTTTGGCACCGCCCAGTTTTAATAGGAGGTAATTTACAAGTTTTGCAAGCCAATTTAAAAAAAAATTTAAAGTCAAATTTTAACAAAAAATTTAATATCTTCACAGTATATACAAGTAAATTATGTCAAGATTAAACTCCAGTAATGATATGTTGCAACAAAATACAAAAATAAAAGAAAATTTTAAAATGGGCGTGGCTCCGCCCTTTTTCATTTAATTTTTCTAGAATACTTTTAATGCCATAATTCGAACAAAAATTCACCACTCCTTGTGCAATTTGGTAAGGGCATAGCTTCTATGACGATAACTGTTTTCTGTGAAAATGGGTGAAATCGGTTGAAGCCAAGCCCAGTTTTTATACACAGTAGACTGTCTATCCTTCTGCTCGGTCGTTAACACAATAACTTGAGCAAAAATCGATATATCTTTACAAAACTTAGTTCACGTATTTATCTGAACTCACTTTATCTTGGTACTAAAAATGGGCGAAATCCTACTATGGCCGCGGCGCGCACTTTTTCGATATCGAAAATTTCAAAAAATAAAAAAAAAATGCCATAATTCTACACCAAATACGAAAAAAGGGATGAAATATTGCGATTGGATTGGTTTTTTGTAGAGATGCCACGAATAGTGAATTGGCCGAATACCGAATACCGAATATTCGGCAACGCTGTCGGCCGAAGCGCCGAATATTCGGCACGAAATACATGGTTGTCGGGGCGCGTTAGCTGGATTAAGACAAGTGGACACCTGTTTTCCTGCTTGTACATAACAGATCATGAAACTTTAATAAATCTGACAATGGGAACTATTGGAACAATTATCAAACTCCTCAAACCATTTGAAGAGATTACAAAAATAACGAGCTCAGGTATCTGTTGCATCTCTGAAGGGATTGCACATGTAGTAAATTTATTAAAATATCTGGGGAAAGCAGAGACAGCTGAGAAAGTACCAATTTAGTAACAATGAGATCTTCACTGCAAGGCGAGTTTGAAAGGCGATTCAGTTTCCATGAAAAAAACAAATATCTGGTTGCTGCTTTTCTGGATCCTCGCTTCAAACCGTGTTTCCTAAGATTGGTTCAAGCAGAAAGAGCAAGACAAAAAATTCTTATAGAAGCTCTGAAAATAGTACCGATGACGATTCTTCTCCAATTCGTAAGAAAAGAAACCTGAATGAAAATGATAGGACTACTGAAATACACGACAGTTTCTGGAACTGCTTTGAGGAAGTCGCTACAGATAATATGCGAAATGCTAATGATGAGGAGTACGTGGAGAAGAATGCTGTGGCAAAGTTTAAAAGTTTGCTAAAGTTTATCTTTCTTCTTCTGGAAGTACCGTGTATAGTGATACCTTATTTTCTGATGCTGGTAACATTTACGATGAAAAGCATAATCGTTTGCTACCCAAAAATGCTGAAAAGCTTGTTTTTATCCATCATAACTTACCTCTGATGAATTTTAAATAATAAAGTGTTGTAATTTGGAAATAAATACACAATTTTGAGTAATATAACGTGTCTTTTTTACATGATTTGATATTCGGTATTCGGCCGAATAATTCGTACTATTCGGTGGCCGAATACCGAATAGTTGCCGAATATTCGTGACAACTCTAGTTTTTTGACGCAAAATATAACTTTATAAAAAACTTTGTAAAATGGGTACCATATTAAGTAGAAGAAAATGAAAAAGTTTTCCAGGGCGAAATCAAAAGCCCTTGGAATCATGGCAGAAATACTGTTCGTGGTACTACATATATAATTAAATTAGTGGTACCCGACATATGGTATTCTGGGTCGCCCTGGTCCACATTTTGGTCGATATCTCGAAAAGGCCTTCACATATACAACTAAGGGCCACTCCCTTTTAAAACCCTCCTTAATACCTTTAATTTTATACCCATATCATACAAACACATTTTAGAGTCACCCCTACAACCCAGCGGGTCAGGGGGTTAGAATATACCCGCGGTAGGTATGCCTGTCGTAAGAGGCGACTAAAATACCGGATTGGCCTGAAGGTTTAATGTGGCCATATAAATCGTTCCCGAGATGGTCGGACCAGCACCTTAATGATGCTGTGTTACCGGAGCGTACCGGATCTGTAAACGGCAAAGGACCATCACATCGATCACTCCCTAAACCTTCGGGGAGCAACCGTATCGCTACAACAACAACAACAACAACAGAGTCACCCCTGGTCCACCTTTTTGGCGATATCTCGAAAAGGCGTCCATCTATAGAACTAAGGCCCACTCCCTTTTAAAATACTCATTAGCACCTTTCATTTGATACCAATGTCATACAAGCACATTGCAGGGTTACCCTAAGTTCATTTTCCTACATTGTGATTTTCCCTTATTTTGTCGGCAAAGCTCTCAGCTGAGTATGTAATGTTCAGTTACACACGAACTTCCTTACTTGTTTTAGTTGCAAATGTAGATACATATATACACGTGTAAAAAAACACGGTATAATACTCTAACTAATCCATTTTCTTTTTTCATTACAGAACAATAACAACAAATAAACTACACTCAACTAATTAAATATCACTGCCAATGATTGAAATTTAATAAGTCATTTACTTAAACAAAAGTTTTTGTATACATTAAAATACAAATTAAAACAAAGTTTTATGTGCTATAAAAAACACTTCGCTGTTATATTAAGAGAACAAACGCAACAGCAACACCACTCATTTAAGCAGTATGAATGTTAAACACGAAACTAAATCAATTGCAACATTTTTAACATATAAATAAATTAAATTAAATTTATAGCAAGCGAAGAAACAAGTTAACGGTGTTACTACAAACAACAAGAACAACAAGTGTAACAAAAACGACAAAAGCTACAAAATATTGCAAAGTCATCAGCTAAGCAGAAGAAATAAAGAACAAAGAAAAAAATTTATTACCATAAAATTTATGCGCTCGCAAACCGTTAGAATTTTTCACACGCTCAGCACGCTGACAGTATCCGACAACACGTTGAGCACGCAGAGTTGCAATCGGAAAGCAGTACAAGTGCTGTGCAAAAAAAAGTGTATTAGAAGTACAAGGTGAAGTACAAGCAGCAAAAGATTTCAAAGCAACAACAAAAACTAAGTACGTTCTAAGTGCATTGACGGCCATTTACTACTACAACGACAACAAACAGCTGTATAAATTTTGTTTATTTTTATTTATAAAACGCTGGGTGCATCAAAAAGGAAAAAAAAGACAAGTGGGAACCGGTTACTTGTTGCAATCGCATTTGAAGGCTTGCGTGCAGAAAAAAATAAATTTAAAAAAAATTTGAAGCAAAAAATATAATATAAATTAAAAATAGCAGGTTATTAGGCAGCCACAAGCAACAAATAGCAGTCAGGCCAAACGGGAGGCAAGCGTAGAGTTTCGGAAATTCACAAAGAAAAAAAAAAAAAAAGAAATTAAAAAAAGCAAGCAAATAAAGCGCCAGAACCAGTCAGAAGTTAAAAGTTGTTCGCTGCTGAAGTAAAAAAGAAGAGGAGGAAGATAAAAAAAAACGAGCTGCCAATGCAATTTGAGTCACAGCACCAATTGTAGAATACCGACGGCACAACAGAAAACAAAACTAGCTACGGTGGTGGCAGCGGAACATTAGTGGCATTGGTGGTAGCGCAACGGCAACACCGTACAAATATCAAACGACGGAAATCAAAACATACATAAAAAGCGAGGCGAAAAAGAATAATTAGAAGCAGTAGGAGTGCAATTAAGCAAAAAAAAATACGCGTATTGAGCGAATATAAGCGCACTACCGACGGCAAAACAGCAAATGAACGACAATTTTGCGCGGCAAGTGAAAAAGTAATGAATTTGGTGATTGAAACAAAAATAATAAACAAATACTGGCATTGAGTGTGACGAAAAAAAGAAAGCAGTTTAATGAAAAAGAGCACAGATTTGCTAAAAATTAAAATTTAAAGCAGTAAATGATTTACAGCGAAAATAAAAAATACACATTATTGCGGAAGAAAAATTAAAATAAAAAAATAACAATTAAAAAGTGTAACATTTTTGAAACGATTTGCAAATAGTTTTGAAGGAAATAATTTGATAGGCGTATAAATGATCAGATTTTTACAATTTACGCAGTTAAATTTTGAAAATTTTTAAACAAAACGCAAAAGTAATGCAATATAAATTTAACTACCTTTTTTTGCTGAATTAGATGGTAATGTAGTTTATTGAAAAACGGTTGCCGTTGCGTGTTTTTAAGCAAACAGAAAATTTTTTGAAAGAATAAAAATAAGGCTCATAAAATAAATAAAAATTAAAAATTTTTTAAGCACAAACTATAATTACAGAAAAAAATTACAGTAAAGCAAAAAGAAATTTTTGAACAAAAAATTTTAGTTTGCAAAAATTCGAAAATTTATGAAATTTTTTACTTGTAAAAATAATTGGAAACTGACAAAAAAAAACAATTTAAAGCATTGAATTAAAGAAAAAAAAACTAAAAAACAAAATTTGAAACAAAATATTTTTAAAGTTGGAAAAACAGAAATTATAAAGTACTTGAAACAAAAAGCTTAACATTTTTTTTTTAAATTGCATGCTCTGAAAGAAAAATGATTTGAAAAATTTAATATAAAAACAAAAAGCAATAATAAAAAAAAATTTCTTTTTAATTTGTTGGTGATTGTAAAATCAATGAAAAAGCAGTGTGTGACTGCTGTGCGTGTGTTTTTTTTATATATAAATATTGCATAAAAAACAATTGCTTAAAAACATATTAAAATTTTGAATTTTACATTTAAAAGCATTAAACAAGAATTATTTTTGGAAAAAAAAATTTTAAAATGTATTCGCAAATCCTTCGAAAATGAGTGTTGAATGAGTGTAAACGCGCTATAAAGAAAATAAAAAATCGCGCGCTTGATATACGAACGTCTGCTAAGTAAAAGTAGCGACTTACGGAAAAGTGAAAATTACAAAAAAAGCAACAGAAATAACATCAAAAAGATGCCGCAACACGCGTTCAATTTAATAAAAACAATGACTTGTCGTATATGCGTACAACAACAACAATGTAGAGTGCATTAAACGAAAAAAAAAAATTTTTTAAATATTTGAAAAAGTGTGAAACAGGGTGCTTAAGGAGTGCAAACAAAACGCGCAGGCGCAATGGAAACACGTTTGAATTAAAACGTAAACAAAAAAAGGGTTTCCAAAAAATAAGAAAAAATTTATATATTTTTTACAAAAAAGCGTATTGCAGCGATTTTGTGCATGTGTGCATATGTTTGTGTAAATTTTTTTTAAGTGTAACGTGTAAGTGAAATGAAAAAAAAATGTCCGCCAATCCAAAAGCAAAAACAAAACCAAAACCAACAAACAGCAAAACTGCCAATAGAAATAGCAAAAACAAAAGCACTACCAACAACACTGCCAACAAAAACAATAGTAATAAGAACAGAGCTGCAACTATTACTAATGAAAAAAACAACAACAGCAGTGCTACAACAAATACCTCAACACCTACAACATTCTCGAATGTGAAAAGCGCTGAAATATTCGCCACAGCTACAGCCATCACACCACCACAACTATCGCTATTCGATCAGCTTAAGAATAGCGTAAGTCTAAATAATATTAAATGTAGCAACAACATAAGCAATACATTCAGCAGCTGCAACCAGAATACCAATAAATTTACTACACAAAAGAATCTCACCGACTGGCGTCGTTATGTGGCAGATGATGATGACAGCAGTAATCACAGTGCCACAAGTACAGAAAGTAGTTGTAGTAGTATTAGTAGCAATAGCAGCGGTAGCAGCAATTTTTTTATTAACAATAACAACAAGCGCTTGAGCGCAAGCGAAAATTCGCAGAAAGATTCGTTTCAACAACAATTTGTTGCCTCTGTTTTGGGCAATAGCAATAGTGGGGGCAGCATTTTACGCGCAACCAAATTAAGCAATGCAACAATAAGCAACAACAACAAAACTAATACGAGTAAAATGTTTGACAAAGATGAAGATGAAGCAACAACGTCATCAGCAAGAAATGAGAATACTGCAACGAAGGATGGAGATGCGGCAAAAGAAGTTGCAGTAAAAGAAGTGGCAGTAAAAGAAGTTGCAGCAAGAGAAATGGCAAACAAGGAGACAGCAACATCAGCTGCAACATCAATTGCCCAGAAGCAGCCGGAAGCCGAGTCTGCCTTTGGCAAGATTTTAGATCTCACTTGCGCTAAGCGAAATATAGAACTGAAAGCGCCGATAATCGCTGTACCGACAAATGCAGCGCCGAAAAAAGCAACAACCATAGCAAAAACTGACTTAAAAGCCGACAAGCCAACAGCAGCAAAAGTGGAGACAGCTCAAGTATTATGTAAGAGCAATAACGACCAGAACCCAGATCATATCACCTCCAATAAAAACAAAACTGACTGTAAAAATGTTGCAGAGCACAATGCTGAAGATAGCAAGCAAGCGGGGGACGAAAAAAGCACAAACAACGCCGACAATGAGCTTGACCAACACGAGCACGGTGAGAGTGAAAACGCCGATGAAAGTGGCAATAACAACAATGACAACGCTAATTGTATGTCAACAATATTGAAAACAGCAAATGAAAAAGAACAGCAACAAAAGCAGCCTGAAAAGTCAATAGAATTTGCATTACCAGCGCAACAAACAGCCACAAATACACAGACAGCACCAGCGGAAAATAAAGCTGCCATAGACAGCAACAAAGCTAACAGCGACAACAACAAGAGTGAGAAAAACTACTCAACAGGCAACAAAGACGATTTTAGGGTCACTGCTGATAGCGTTGCTTTTCTGCGCGCCACTAAAAGAGCAGCAACCACAGCTACTACTAACACTGCAACAACAGCTCAAGTAAGTTCAACCACAAATGAAATTGTCTCCACTACTCCCTCAACAAGAACAACAAATAATTTCACCTCACCCGCATCAATGCCCCCGTTATGCACGCATTTTTTTGCGCAAAGCAAACGTCAAAAACAATCGAGCGCTTCATCGGTGGCAGCAGCAGCCACCACAACAACAACAACAACAACCACAAGCAACAATAATAGCGCAGCACATTTTGCTGCTGCTGTTAGTTTACTTAGTGATCAACAACAAAAACAATATATGGAAAATTTAAAAACTCTACTCGATTCGGATAAATTAAATTCGGTTTACGCGCAACATCAAAGTGGCAACAGCACCGGTGCTAGCGCCACCAACCATCTTAAAGATGTTGTCTATTCAGCATTAACGAATGCTTTATGCGGCGGTACGAGTGCTAAAGCTGTAGCTACTAATAAACTTTTAGCTGTCACAAATCAAGCAAAGAAAAAACGTAAGAAGAAGCGATGCACAGATCGTTGTGACTCATCGGAATCATCTGACAGGTGAGTCAAATTTGGAATTATTTTGTTAAGCAAACTTATGTTTAGAGGTTTGTTAGGTTTGAGGGCATTTTTTTAATTGCGCGCTCGAGAAGTTTGTGTGAATGGCAATCGATGCAAGAATTATAATACATTTGAATTTCAAAACATGCTGTGTTTAGTTTTTGTGTTATTCTATCGAAATCGATTTGGTTTTTGCTGGGAGCCAGGCGGAGCCAAAGTGATGTTGTTGGGAGCCATGCGGAGCAAAAAAACAAAAAAAGAGACACTGCGTGGGCATTGTTGATTTATATCCTTCCAGTAGATTTTGAGAGTGCTATTTGTACCATTGAATGGATATTATTCGGACTAGCAAGATTTTTATTCGAGCACAATCTGTCTGCGGCTCAGAAAGCGTTTTGCCATATTTATGAGAAAAAAATTAATTTAACTATTATTTGTGACTTTTAAAGAAGAAGTTCATTTTTGATTTTTAACCTATGACTTTTATAATAAAGGTCAATATGTTGCCTTTTTAAACGGTTTTATTTAGCTTGACAGGCTGGTTGGTTGGATGGCTGGTTGGCACGAATTTTGTAATTGAAATTTAAGTAACTTCCCGATAAGCTACAAGGTTGAAACTTGGAATATAGTTCAGAACCCGATGACAATGCAATAATAAGAAAAAAAGCGCCGCTAGGTGGCGCAAGGATCGAGATATTCACAAAAATCGTATTTGTCGTCCGATTTGGCTCATATTTGGAACACATAATACATACAAGAATAGAAAGCGACCTATGAAAAAGTCGCCGCTAGGTGGCGCAAGGATCGAGTTATTCACAAAACTTGTATTTGTGGTCCGATTTCACTCATATTTGGTACACATAATACATAAATGAATAGAAAGCGACGTATGAAAAAAATCTAAACTAGGTGGCGCAAGGATCGATATATTCAAAAAAATCGTATTTGTGGTCTTATTTGGCTCATATTTGGAACACATAATACATACAAGAATAGAAAGCGACCTATGATGTCCGATTTGGCTCATATTTGGAACAAATATTACATACAGTCCGGTAGAAATGACATCAAAATATCTTGGAGTTGGAGGAGATACAAGCATACGTGGCGCAGAGTCGAGTAAAGTCTTTGGAAGGATTATGCATTGAGGAATTAGATTGTAACAAATTGTCAGGAAAGTCCTTGCAGTAATGAGTCACTAAATAAACTAAATAGATTGAGAAATAATAGGCAAATAAATAAAGACTAAAAACTTGAAAACAAAATAATAAAAAAAAAAAATGTTTAACTTAAACGGTTTTAATGAAAACAATACTTACATCAAGTAATAATAATACTAAAAGCTAGAAAATAATTAGGTAGGTCCTAGGTACTAGTAATCACACTCCTCATCAATCTAGGGCATTGATCAGACAATTAAATAAAAGCCTTGGAGGCGTAAATTTCTATTGATAGTCATATATAAGACCATTTTTAGAAATTTCACGAGTCCAATATTGATACGATGCAATCATGGTTCCGTGAACGAAGAGTTGAGCCAACTGTCAAAAAAATATGTATTCCAAAATTTTTAGAAAAAAGACTTCTTTAATTATATTTAACACTTCACTAAATTAAAGAACGTTTTAAAGCAAGGGTGCCCCACACGCAAAGGCTCTTTTGGATCCGCATGGCTCCTGACAACATCATTTTGATTTTGGCAGACTCCCAACAACAGCGCAATCGATTTAAGTAGCACAGCACAAGCAATTGTGACATGGTGGTTTGAAATACAAGTTTTGAGCTGCGTTGTTGACGGTATGCCACATAATCAAACAAAAGGCACGACTATCGATTGACATTCATTCACTTTGGCTCTGGCTGGCTCTCAACAACAGCAATATCTGAATTAATTTCGATAGAATAGTATGAAAAATGATCGCAGCATGTTTTGAATATTAAGGGAATTTCCAAATTTATTTTTATTGACGTTTTTTGTCGTTTGTCTCCGTTAGTCCAATCCTATGAGCACCCTTGCTTTAAGCGATTCGATGAGGGACCCGTAAAACTTACGGCTTACGCAGATGACGTTGCAATTGTCATAAGTGGAAAGTGCCTTCCAACGATTAGTTCTTTGATGGATCGAGCGCTTCGGGATATTCATACCAGGGCATCTAATGTCGGGTTGAAAGTCAATGCGGAGAAGACGGATATGGCCTTGTTTACAAAGAGGTACAAGGTCCCAAATTGGACCAGACCTAAGTTAGGTGGGGTGGCCTTACAGAAGAAACCTTGCACAAAATATCTAGGAGTCATCCTAGACAGTAAGCTGTCATGGAAGCTCAACGTGGAGGAGAGAGTGAAGAAGGCCTCAACGGCACTCTGTGCATGTAAAAGAATGCTGGGGCGTACCTGGGGCTTATCGCCCTCTCTTTCTCATTGGGTTTTTACAGCGATTTTAAGCCCTATTCTATACTATGGAGTTCTTGTTTGGTGGAAATCTACACAAAAAACAACATACCTCAAAAAATTAGAGGGGGTATGCAGACTATAGATGCTTAGCATTACGGGAGCCCTTAAAACAACCCAGACGTCTGCACTGGTAGCAAAGAACATAGCACTAACAACCGCAACCAAGCTCGGTGCCTCGGGGCAGCTTGAGCGCCGACCATATGGCCATAGTAGTATAGCGTCATCAATCACAAGACGAACCGACTACCTGATTTCCTATCTGCGCTTCGAGGGAGATCTTAAGGTCACAATAGAGGTGGAAGTTTGGCGCAAGGGTGCGCAAATGGCGGACGATGCGATACATGTGTACACAGATGGTTCCAAAGTAGTGGAAGGAGTAGGGTCTGCGGTATACTGTGCTGATCCGGAAATAAGCAGATCCTACAGGCTGCCGGATTACTGTAGCGTTTTCCAAGCGGAAATATTAGCCGTAACCAAAGCAGTAGAAACCCTGGAAGAGAATAGCTTAAGCTGCAACCGTGTTAACTTTTATATTGACAGTCAAGCAGCAAGTAAGGCAATAATCTCGCATAGCACAGCATCTAAATGCGTGTTGGACTGTAAGCAGTCTCTAGAGAGAATCGGGACAGGGAGAAGCATACATCTATGTTGGGTCCCAGGGCATATGGGAATAGATGGGAATGAAAAAGCGGACGAACTAGCTTAAAAGGGCGCATCCCTTGAAGCTTGCTCGGTAGACGTCCCAATTAGACTGGGCGAGATTAACCTAAGGCGAGAGGTGCACATGATCGACCAAGCGGAAAGGCGTGGGTTCAAGCGCGGGGCTGTAAAGTGTCGAAGATTATGTGTAGGTCTTACAACCTTAGACTAACAAAGTTGCTTCTATCATTAAAAAGAGATGACTGTAGACTCATGACGGGTATTCTGACTGGACACTGCCTTCTGGCGTCACATGCCTTTAAATTAGGCTTGGTCAGTGATAGCAGATGTAGGAAGTGCGGGTTGGAGGAGCAAACGATCGAGCACGTTCTGTGCTCGTGCCCTGCACTTGCCAGGCTAAGACTCCAGCTATTAGGAGTGATACAGCTGTCAGATCTAAAAGCAGCAAGTGGCTTAAGTCCTGGGAAGGTTCTAGTATTTGCCAAGAGGACGGAGTTATTTTATAAGACAGGTCCTGGTTTTTGATAGGGTTTTTCAGTTTGGTCGTTAAAACAAACTTCTGGTAACACTACGGACTCAATCAATCTGTGTGAGGTCCTCATGGACCGGTCAGTTCAACCTAACCTAACCCTTGCTTTAAAATGTCGAAAAATTTCCAGGCAGCCGAATAAACACTTTCAATGAATTTAGCGAAAAAAGTACAACACTTCAAACATTGTAGGAGTGCGGATTCAAATCCCGCTCCCGGGAGAATAGGCTTTGAGGAGATTTACAAGGCGTAATCGAAACAACTGTCGCCTTGTCTGTCCTGATGTCAACTTGTTTAAATTTTTCCCAAATTATTAAATTGTATGCTCAGTAAGTTGACGTAAAGTCCAAATCATTGAGAGCATCAAAAATACGCAACGGTGCGTGCAGAAAGTTATCGCCCAACGATTGGCCAACAGTTGTGTTTGCTGCAAGCTCCCAATGTTAGCATAGAAGTTGGAACTGTTTATAATTTTTTTTTAAGTTCATTATTATCTTTTGATCAAATAAAAGACAGTTGCATTTGCATTTATTGCAGTCTCTATAAAAAATATCTTCAAAAAGTTCAAATCAAAAAATTTTTTTTATTCTTCAAAGAAAAGAAAACAAAAACCTATCTAGCCTACATCACTCCCTATCAACATTGTAAAATTACAACAAAAACGAAATAAGAAACTTTTTTCTTTCGTTGAAAATAAATATTAGCCATGACTTTAATGGCACTAAAGATATACCAGCCAGCCAATCGTCCAGAGTTGAATGCAATATAATTTTATTTATGGCGCATGACTGTCGAATTCCATTGAGAGTATTTTTATTCTTACATATGTAATAACATCTTGTTAGTTCTGCAGTCTGGTTATGCTCTAATTTTTATGAATGTTCTTAGGAGTTGTAAAGAATTAGTGAAGAAATAAAAATGGATAGTTAAAAATAAAATTTGTATGAGACTACCTTTACGCAAATGGATCAGAAAGCAGGAAACGAGTAGCAAGCAAGTCTTTTTGAAGTTTGATTTTGATTTTTTTTTTTAATTATGTATATCTTTCGCGTTGGTCTCGATCTCTAAAGTCCCAAACATACTCGACTTTTGCGTCATTTTTGCGCTGGCGTCGCAGGTTGAAAGTTTCCCTGCCACAATGAATGCAAAACAATAAGTCACATTTTAATTTGATCATTATGAAAAATGAAAACAAGTGAGTAATTCACAAGAGTATCGTATTCATGTAAACATTGAGTTATTTCCATGGTTTCCAATATAAAATTTGATTAAAGCATAGCACATACCGCGAATAGCAGATCTTGTGAATTCCCTAAGAAATTCTTTAACAGAAATACGAAATTGTGTTTCAAATTTAATTGAATGGAGATGGAAATTCGAATATTTTTCATCAATGGCTAGAAATTTTAAAAAATAATTGACAGCGCCAGGAAAACGTAAGTTATTGAATTCCTTTTACGTTACGATGGCGTTGCCGTTTTATTGCATGGCGGAACCGGGAACATGTGACGGCCGGAAATCAGCTGATTGGTAACATTTTAATATTGTAACGAATTTTGAGGAGTTCCTGATAATTATACACCTTCTGCTAACGTTCGAATCGCTGAACTGTCGAATAGATAACTACAATATTCAACATTGCAAAATGGTCTTTATTTAGACTAATTTGGGAGTAGTACTTCACAATCACAATTATACTTTATTTAGACTACTTTGGGTATAGTACTTCACAATTACAATTATACTTCACTAAATAGCGTGTTTATGTCATACTGCCTGATTATTCCTCAGCTTGCGCTGCTTTTATACTCTTTGTTGCCTCGTTCGCGTATTTCTCCTAAGGTCTAGACTTTTCACGACTATGCCTTGTGGAACAGTGGTATCTCATACTCAGTTATTTAGCTATATGCGTGTGTATGTGTGAGTAACAATTTCTGCTGCTCTTAGATGATCACTGCATATATGTATGTGAAATAATCTCATCGCTTCGAGTTGCTGGAAAATTCTTCGTTGCCTTGTACATAAGTGTGGCTGCTTGCTTTAATGTGTACGTGTACATAAGTGTGGCTGCTTGTTTTTCTTGTTGTTGTGATTATTTACTAACATCATAGTGATGCTAGTATGCACCATAATGTGATTTGATATTTCAACTTTCGGCGCAGTACGGTTTTGACATTAGTTCATCGATTTACCAAAACAAAACGGCGCATAAGTTAAGCGTGCCTGGGCCTTTAGCTTACACAGTATAACATTGAGTTGTATAGAAGAAACAGAAGATAATACAAATCTTTTCCACAATATACATAAGTTGGTTTTTGTTTTCCAGAAAACCTATAATTTTGGCGCTTAAAACTTAATTCGCGATTGACGTTCATATATAAGAACGTACGATATCTAGCGGAAGCTTTTCTCATGTTGGCTGCGTTATTATAGATTTCTGTGCAATTTTTCAAGTACCTAGGCTTTGGCTGCACGGAAAGCCGCTTGGAAATCGATCAAACGTATATATTTCTGCATGGCTATCCGATTTCAGATATGTTCCAAGTTCGAGATCTCTAGTTTAATAAATTGAGCTTGGCGCCATCTTTTGGATGTTATTTTCTTTGTATTGCACTTTTATTGTGTTCTTAACTAAGTTCCAAGTTCTAAGCTTTTAGCTTAACGGAACCTTATTAAAAAACGACTCCCAGACTTCTCAAACTTGGATAAAATTTCCTGACAAAACTTTATTTGAGCGCATTTTCTAAAAACCTCCATCAGACCACCTTCCTGGATTTTGTGCTCTATACTGTCAAATTATTTCTAGTGCCTAGCTTACCGCAAAGACGCTTAAGTATCAATATTGAAACTCACAAATTAAGCACTAAAATTGGCGGACCAACAAGACATTCACCTGATATAAGGGTGGTGAAAAAAAAAATGCCTTGAGTGAAACAAACGTAGTTAAACCCCGTTGTTCAATCTACTATTACGATTTTACAATTAATTATTTTCTTGTCCCATCGAAAAACGCACTATTCCACTTCTATCATAACTAATCAAATGATTAATCGACTAACTCTGTAATGGAAGATAATAATCACAATTAAGATAGTGATGTAATCGCATAACATATACAATTATTCTAAAACTTTCAAGCATTTCAATTATAAACTTTCCTAATAAATTTATGGAAATAATAAAATCTCAAGTAGACTATCATTACAAAAAATAGACATGAAATAAATTTGCTTGTCTCACACCGCTCAAGCTGCCCTGCCTTCCTACTCAAAAACACATTGAAAGTTGTCATCGCTGTGTTAGGATTCTCACTCCTCACATACAAATTGCTTATGCATTCAGCAAGAGTCATTTCCTGATGGCAATTTGCCATCAGTTGTGTTTTTGTTTTAGAATTTGCTGTCACTGCTATGAGTATATGTTTATTCTAAATGCATCAGTACTATATTTTTTCTTCTATATCTATTTTTCATTTATGATTGTGTGGGCTCTAATGCACACTTTTAGCTGCATTTATTAAAGTAAAAATTGGTTGCGCAAACGCCCCATCATCATGTCATAAAGACGGATTGCATATAGTAAGCACGCTCACACAAATATCATACGACTGGTTGTTGGGGGCGACTATTTCATGCCAATTTATCATGGATAAATTAGTTTGTGTTTGTGGTTTATTAGCACATATGAAGACGGCATTGGCTCTTATATGCTTCGCAGACAGGCTGCAGCCAACCAAGCAAACAAACTTAGGCTATTTCTGCTATTTATCTATTTTATTTTAGCATCGCCTGCAACTCATTTAGTTAAATTCCTTAATTGCGGAAATTTGTCTACAGTTAAAAATTTTTCATACATGTATGGTATGTTAAATAGTAGTGCAACGCATTTGTGTAGCTGCGTTGCATCGACAGGCGTAAATGATGTGTTGGGTATTGGAAAGCTTGGAAGGCATTTGGTAACGACGTTTAAACGGAACTACCCTCACGATGATGGAAAACAGGACATGCCAGGGATAAACTAATTCATAAATAAGTTTTTATTTAAAAAATTTGTTTTAGTAAATTATGACTCATGATTACTATCCCGGCGGCCAAATCATCGGGAACCTTATATACAACATGGACGAGCCAAATGTCGACCATATTGAACATCCACGTCGATGTCATCACGCTACGACTGTCTTACACCCTAAAATATTGGCTGTGACGTTCGATCAGTATCAACGTTTTCAATTGTACCGAAAATCCAGAGTCGTAATAAAATCCTCAAATCTCTTGTTGGCAGCACT
This sequence comes from Eurosta solidaginis, assembly GCF_040869045.1. Lineage (NCBI taxonomy): Eukaryota > Metazoa > Arthropoda > Insecta > Diptera > Tephritidae > Eurosta > Eurosta solidaginis. Next base: position 24,344,681 of record NC_090321.1, on the reverse strand, counting down.
TGGTATAAAGACAAAGAAACGCTTATTACTACTTACAAAGCAATTGACCGGCCGATTGCATGCTACGCATTCACGATATGGTCGTCACGCCTAAAGGTTACTCACTGGAAGAAAATACAGGCCTGCCAAAATACTGCCCTCAGAACCTTCTTATGTGCCCAGAACACCACCTACACAATGAGGCGAGAGTACTCCCCATTAGGGAGAGAAATGAAATGTTAAAAAAACAGTTTCTGTTGAATACCCAGAAACCTGGGCATCCCAACAGACATCTCATTGATGAGGCTACACCTCTCAGTGGCTTAAGGGGTTACCTTCGCAAGCATTATGAAGAAATACGGCACCTGAAAACACAGTCCTTTGAAGCAAAAAAGCACAAGCAGGTCCTCAGTGATATCCAAAAACATGCGTCGGACTTCTATGCCAGGAATTGCCCGGCGAATCCAGTACTTACAGAAAAATGCCCAAAACTAGCAGAGGATGTATGTGCTGCTTGCAATGTGCCCCTCATGACACCGACCATCTCTTCAATCGTAATGTGGAACCAACACCTCTAAGACATCTCTCATTATGGTCCAACCCTGTTGAAACAGCAAGTTTCCTTGGAAGCGCGGTAGAAGACATTGATGACAATTTGTGATTGGTCGCACCTATTGTATGGGGCGAAGCACTGCTACAACAACTATCCCGCTCCCATGGACTCTACCTCTCCCTATCCTTTCTTCTCCTCTGTTCCTTTTCTCTTTCCCCTGATCCTCTCACTTCCTTATTCCCAATGAACAGTGTCCATCCACCTCCTCACGCCTCGCACATACGATTTTATGGTATATGTTGACCTTCGTCCACTTTCCGGAAGGAAAAGTATCACAAATATCAACCTGTTCGAAAGGCTACCTAAGCACAAAATAAAAAAAAACAACCATCAACACACTTTTTTAGAAAAGTTCGGCCCCCGCCTCACATTCCAGAAAGGAACGTTTTTCAAATATTAATCTAGTCAAAGAGATACCCCTGTACCAAATTTCAAGCAAATCGTACCAAAAACTTGATTTCTTAGAAAAGGTCGAACCGTGCTCCACTTCCCTGAAAGATATTTTCTGTAATACTAACCCAAGGAAAGATTTACACCTGTTCCAAATTTCAAGCAAGTTGCACTATAAATAAAATTTTATGAATAGCTTGGTCCGTGGTCCGCTTCCAGGGAAAAATATTTCATTGAAACACTCCCCGAATTTATACTTAGCTATCCTTAAAATTTGATAAAAATGAGCATGTAGTTTCGCAGTCCACAAGTTGCATACATACCCAAATACATAAATTTCTAGTATCCAAAAGCAGCTGTGAAGTTTAAAGTCGCATATGCTGCTTAAGATCAACACCCCAGAAAAAAAACAATGTATTGTAATCTATCAGCATATCCAGCGTATGCTAGAACTAGACGAAAGTATTTCGGTCTCTGCTCTGTAGTATTTCCGCGGGACTTAATCATGGTGAGGTTCGATCTTCATCAAATTTACATCGCTTCCACGCAACAGTTTTCTAAGTAGAAATAGCTTACGTCAACGTTATCTTATTTGGTATCACCATGGACCTTCCTGTTGTCTAAGTAAGCTTTCCACGCCGGTGTGTATCAGCAATTTTACAAATCACCCACAGCATCACCTACTTTTGTCACGCTATTTGTACGTCTAGAAACGCTTCCAAACTAACTTTGAAACTTGAGCTCAAACCATTTCACGGCGGAATACATAACGTAAGGATGGTTACTATTGCTGTAGTTGTTCTATTGCAAAACCGCACCTCCATGGTTTAGGGTGTGACACGGATATGAATGATCTTTTGCCGAATTTAATACTGACGTCCCGGTAATGGCGCCTTCTGGTAGTAGCTCGACGCCATCGGAAACGACTTGGTTTTACTTCTCGAAGCATCAGCTCTAAAGTTTTTAGTCGCCTTTTTGGACTTACAAGCCAACCGTCGGAATATTCTAATTTCATAAGCCCATTTACATAGGTGTTTAGAGTAGTCTTATCTACTCGTTCCCTAGATGGCAGTTACAAGCTTCGAATTTCTTTACAATTAAAATCTACACGAAATGGCGTAACCGAATACTACATAAATTATGATATATTCACCTTTATCACTACCAGTCTACCTTTGTCCTGCTAAAATACCACTTTGATGAGCGCTTACTCTTTCCTAAACTCCGAGTTCACATAGAAATTAATCTTGACTTTGACCACCAAAAATATTTCCTGCAGTGATCAACTATTCGCAATCTTTATGAAAATCAGTTTCAAAATGGTGGGCATGTACATATTTTTTTTCAATCAATGGTCACTGACGACGGCTCTGACTCCGTTTCTTCCATAATAATGTTCGCTGCTCCGTAGTGCGTACTCAAATGAACGAATAAAGTAACGATGATCGTGGCCTATTTTATAAATTTTTTCCGGTTGTAATTCATTTACCTATTAGCAGCTAGATGAAATTTTACTTTTATTTTACTTATTACTTTTGGATCACCCTATGTGAGCCTACCCTTTCGCAATCTAATGCAGACGTAGGGAAATCTTCTCAAATCTACAGGTTTATCGCAAAATTATAAAACATATGTTCGCCAAAGTAAATATGTATACTTGTTAGATATTCAAATCCGTTATATTGTAAATCTTGTATATCTACCTCGATTGCGATTTTGGCTTCAAATACCTATATCAAGAATCAACTTTGCAGACTTAAGTTCCGTAAGTTAATTCGTAGCAAACTTTTATATTATCAATTCATTTCACATACAGCTATTAATTCGAATATGTTTTCTTTTTATTGTTTCCACCATTGTTGTTACAGTTGTTTTTATCGCCCCGCATACATAAGTTCTTTGCTAAAGTTACTTGTGCTGTTTCTATTAAACCAATTGAATTTATTTCGCTTGTTATTGCTTTTTTTTTTGTTGCAATAAAATTGTTAGCTTGTATGGTTTTAACGTTTACAATGCTGTTGTACTTTTCTTTATATCTTACTATTGTTGTTGCTATTGCTTGCTATATATCTTCAAGCAAGCTTTTGTTGGCTTTTAGCGTTTTTGCAAAAAGCAGCTGTAATATTTATACCTTTTATGTTTTATTCTTACATTTATGTTTCTTTTGAATTTTTATTGTTGCGATTTTGCAATTTGTTGTTGTTTTTGCTTCTTGCAACTGCTCGTTGTTTTCTTTGTTTATTTGCAAGTTATTGCCGTTTATTCGCACAATTTTAAGTTTTTTCTTTACAAGTTTAGTTCGCTTATTCCTTAGTCTAGTTTTAATTAGTTTTATTGTTGTAGTCAATATTTACCTATATTGCAAAAGTCCGTTTAGTAAAATATATGTAAGATTGTGTGGTATTGTTGCTCTTGGTTTGTTGTCTTTTGTGTGAAATTTACTTTTTCTTTATTTCATTGCTCTTGTAATAATTTGGCTTGTAGTTCTCCATTTTTTTGTTGCTATTGTTGTTTTTGCCTTTATCTTGTTGTTGTTAGTTTTGTGTGCGCTTTTTCATCTCTAAATTTAGCTCAACAATTCATTTTTACTGCCGCTTTATTTTGCTTCTCTTGCTTATTTTTAATATTTCTTCTCTGTGTTTCCTCAACTTTGTTTTCATTCTTTTGCAGTTCTGGGTGAATATTACTGCTTTATTCGGACTAGTTGACTATGAGTAGGTTGTTTTAAGTAAATAGAGCATTTATAAAACTCAAACATAAGGTAGTATGAACTTAGATATCTTGAAAGTAGTTGACAAATATCATACAGATTTTCTAAGGAATCTTTCTCAAAAATCTCCTAATGAATTGAACAATAAGATAGCCCAGAATCTTAATATACAAAATGGAATTAGCTATAAAACCTCTTCACCAGAGCTGCTTAACCCCTATACACTTATAGCACTTTTGTTTTGGTTTTGCCCTGAAACATAGGCACAGCTAAAAATTTACACTTCAAACATAAACAAATTTTCAAAGCACTCTCGTATGCTCTCACAGATAAATATAATTCATATGGAAATTTTTGATTTTCATATGTAGGTCCGAAGAAAAAGCACTTTCATATGATGAACGAGCACATCGGTATAAAAAAAAAAAACAAATTTACACTAACAAATTGACCACTGAAAATTATTCAAAAACATTTTGGCACTGAAAAAAAATTATACTCAAAATTGATACGTTAAGAAAATTAAAATTTCAGCCATTTAAAGATAAGAATTTGAGATTAGACTTGGAAACATGCAAACGCTTTTATTCAGAGACGGAAAATAATTATAATTTTTTTTTTCGGAGTCAAAAAAGTCCTGGTCAAAAAATTGTCCTAGGTGAAAATCTTTGAGTTCCCAGGTATCCCTATAGCAATATCATGTCGAATCATGCATCCTTTTTATTTTTCGAACTTTTTCCATAAAAGTCCACATATAAAAGTAAAATCTGTATTTTTATTTTTTTAGTCCGATAGAACTAGTTACACTCGGACTTTTAAAAATAAAAGTCTGGAAATAAAAGTTAAATCAAGAGTTTTATTTTTTAAGGAATATAAGTCCCGCTTGATAACAAAGAAACTTTTTATCCGAATTAAAAAAAAAATTTATTTCAGATAAGCCGTTTCTTTGTTATTTCGGCTTTAAAAAATAAAAGTCTTGATTTAACTTTTATTTCGGGACTTTTATTTTTAAAAGTCCGAGTTTAACTAGTTCTATCGGACTCAAAAAATAAAAATCCGAAAATAATTTTTATCTTGATCCAAATATATTTAAAGTCCAAAATTAATAGTTTTGCAAGACTTATATTATAAAAAGAATAACAGTTTCAGCCCCTGCTTTTATTTTGCTATTGTGGTAATGGTATTAAAAGTATTGATAAGTGCGCGTCTTGAGCTGTTCGAGATTCGAGGTGGCAAAATTTTTTCGTGGTCTCAACCATTTCTGAGTTCTGAGTTAAGGCTCGAGCAGTTGCTGAAATTTTGCAAATTATTACTTAGGTAAATCCCTTAAGCTTTTTATTGGATAAACTTTTTTCGCGGATTAAATAAATGATTCTTGTGCTCGCTTCTGGCATCAAGGCAATCTGGCTCCATCTATTTAAGAGCAGCTCTCGTTTCGTATTTTTAAAAGACACTGGAAAGAGTGCACTATTCGTCACTGTAGGTCTAGTCAAGCAGACAAAACATATACACCCTGAATAATATGCTAAATGCATGCTTAAAATAAAAACTTAGAGGCCAACAACCCCGTTTTCTCAATTTGAAGGGTAACAATTTGAGATTTTAATATTCAAATTTCCGATTTATGATTCCTTACTTCTTTGTTTTTGAACTGGGAAGGATCTAGTTACAATCGTACCATCCACTTTCATTCATTGTAGTTCAAGTTTTAACTTTGACCAAGAAATTTTGGCCAGCAGTTACTTTTTTCCCTGCTGTGAGGCTATGATGTGACGTTGTATTCCTGCTGCCGGTTGTGAGTCAATGCATTGTAACGATTACGATGGCATGCGAAAGGTTCCCGACTGACGCTGAAGAAACCGACAACGATGGAAACGAAGAAGATGCGACACCCCCAGTGGGTTAGGGGGTTAGAATATACCCGCGGTAGATATTTATGTCTAAGAGGCGACTAAAATATCAAAAAGAATGAAGGGGTTGTGTAGCGCAACCCTTTCAGTTTGCCAGCGCAATATATAGCTTCTCCAAACCTAATGCTCAAACTCACCTATCCGTGGCGAATACTGTTTCATTAACAGCCTAGGCTCTGGCGATCCCGAGCTCCTCATGGATCTAGGGGGTGGAAGGGCGGTATGACCTAAAAGGTCGCATGTGGTCATAACAAATCGTTCCCGAGATGGTCGGCTTTGGTACCGGAACGTACCGGATCTGCATCCGGCAAAAGACCATCAACATCGATAACACTCCCCAAGGCCTTCGGGGAGTGTTCTTATCGCTATAGTAACAACAACAACAATAAGATGCGACTAATGACAACGATGCTACAAGATTGCTGGTTATTGTAGTTCTATTTGAGCTTCGTGCTAAAAACTGTGTTTCTGTGGATTTTTATGCTCACGTCGCTTTTACAGTTTTTTTTCAACAAAGTGCGCTTGGAATTCCACGCACACACACTCACGCATACTGGCATATATACATACACACTAATTTATCTATGAACTTTTATGCGCTTTTGTTATTATTATTATTTTGCTCGTTGATTTTCTTAGTATTTTGTAGTTAGTGTGTTAATGTAAGCAAGCGACGCAGCATAGCCTGTGTGCATGGCCTTTTCTTTCAACAACAAAATTACGAAAACAAAAATAAAACAAAACAAGTAAGGACGGGACTGTCTTCGGCTGTGCCGAAGACTTCAAACCTTTCATGAATGGGGCTGAACAATAATCTTATCCCGTTCGTAATCTCCAAATAATCGGATGTATAAGATAAGAAATATATAGTGAACAGATGTACATACCTAAACGATTTTTAAGGTAAATATAAAATAAAAAATGGCAAAAAACCCCTTATATGAACCATCGGTTGTATGGGATATATATTATATATAGCTACGCTCAAAGTAATTTTTTCAGAAAATCTTCTATGATATATTAGAATATATATCACCGAGTTTCAAGTTTATACTTTCTAAATTAAGGGAGAAATGGCCAAAAATCTTTCTATCTGAACGATCGCTTGTATGGGATATAACTATATATATCTCCGATCAAAGTGATTTTTTCAGAATATCTTCTACGATATATTAGAATATATATCACTAAGTTTCACGTTTATACTTTCTAAATTGCGACAGTAATGACCAAAATCGTTTTATCTGGTCTGATCCTACCGGATCCGACAAATGTCTAATATAATACAAAAATACATCCTTGTGCCAAATTTCATTGACATATCTCAAAATTTGAGGGGCTAGGTTGCGTTCAAACAGACAGACGGTCGTACGGACAGAAGGACATGGCTATATCAACTCAGTTCGTCGCCCTGATCAATTCGGTATACTTAATGGTGAGTCTATCTTCTATATTTGTCAACGTTACAAACATCGGACCAAAGTTAATATACCATTTCATGTTCATGAAAGGTATAAAAACAATGTTAAAGAAAAAAGGCCTCAGCAAAAATGAAAGAAAATAAGCAAACGTACGTGCCTCATGGAAAAGAAAAATGAATAAATTCCTAAGAATGTAGTCAAGCACACTTTTAGGCGTGTAGCATGACAGAAGGCGCAAGAGGGTTCCATCCAGCATGAAAAAAGTGATATCAAATTTGAAGAAAAGAGGGCGATATAAATTTGCGCTACAAACACACTTGCAATGCAATAGCAAGCTTTGTAACACTTGAATCTTTAAAATTTGTATGCATATGTATAGGTACCTCTATTTACTACATGTGTACTGTAGCTGAAGTGCAACACTTTTATGTATTCTGTTACAAGCTCTAGACTTAGCAAACAACAAAGTGTGTAAAATGCAAGAAAAGAAAAAATAAACTAAAAAGAGTACACATAATAAGTTCACAGGAGTGTATATAAATTGCATGAATGCTTACATATACATATACATATCTATATAAGCATTTTTACATACAGTTACTCATAGTTAAAATGGAACAATAATATGCATGACCTTCACTTATTTATATTTACAGACCTCTTCTGTAATGGTAAAGTAAAAGAAAGTTTTTCTCCTAACAATTTTAGAAAAAAAAAACAAAAAACAGAATTAAAAACAATCAAGACTTTATAAAAACAATTTAATCTAAATTTTTTTTTACGAAAGTTCGATATTAACGCTCAAGGAAAAGTTTCATAAACTTTTTAATAATAACATCTTCACGAAACTTTTTTTGTGAATTTTTAGTCGTTTTACTAAAGAATATGCAAACAACTTTTTATAAAAACTTTGCCTTTCCATTAATTTACACCACTTTTCGTTTCCTAAACAGAACGCTGGCACACAAATTTATTGGTAAAACTATTATTTAGAAAAGTAAACAACAAAACTTGTACAAAACTTTCAAATTCAATTATCAAAGTTTCTCATTCTACACTACTTTTAATGAAATTATATTTTAACATTTTGGGCGATTGCTGATGAAGCTATTTTAAATATTTTAACTCGAGTTTTTACAAAAAAAAATTTTAAAGCTTATTTCTTAAAACTTCGTAACCAATAAATTTTGATGAAAAATATTTATTGAAAATATTAAGAAAGCTTTTTTGACGAAAATGGTCATCAAAGAGAATTTTACAAAAAATTGTATCTAAAAATTTAGATAAAAAGTTTTTCCAATACAAATTCTTAGAAAACATTTTGAAATTTTGTGTTAAAGTTTTTCAGTAAAAACATTCAGCATTCAGCTAAGAAAAAGCTTTATCAACATTCTTATAACTAAAAATTTGGGCAGTACAAAAAATGTTTTCTAAAAATAAAGAAAAAAAAAAATGTTTACAATACAATCTCATTGAATAAATTTTGAAATTTTGTCTCAAAAATTTTCAGCTAAGAATAAATTTTAGCAACATAAAAACTTTAAATTAAATTAAAACTTTAAATTTAAATCTTTAAAAGCTTAAACAAAAAAAAACTCATTTCTATGAAAAATTTTTTTAAAGTTTTTACTGAAAAATTGTGGTGTTCATTACGAGAAGAAGAAACACTTTTTACAGTAAATTCAACCAAAAACCCTTAAAATTTTGAAAAAACTCTTAAACCATTATGTATTTTGAGCAAGTTTTGCGATTTTTATTAAAAAATTTCTCAAAAATAGCGACACAATTTTCAAATGATTAAATTGGTTTAAAAGTCATAAAAAACCAATTTGCGAATAAAAACTAGAAAATGTTTGAAAAAAAGAAATGTGAAAACTTAAATTTTTATATGAAAAAAATTTATTTTCTCTCTAGGCCAAACATAAACTGACTTTTTACTTTGCTATGGCAAAGTTGAATTGAATGAAATGTAGTTGGACATACATTATTCTATAAAGTTAGTAGGTACTGTGGGTTAAGTGAAACGAAAATATGCGCAAAAAGAAAATTATAATAATAGAATAATGTGAGCATCTAACTACATAGTATTTAATTAAATTTATATTTATTGTCTTTTTTTCTTCCGCTCTCGGTTCTGGCAAGAGCTATGTATGAACCCGACAAAAAAGCGAAGTTTGAACGAATATTTCTCACGAAACAACTTTAATGTTTCGTTGATAAAATACTTGCGTATTAAGAAAGTCAGTAACGTCCTATTCAGTGCGTTTCTTATGACGCTAGAGGTCGCCCAATTTACTATTTTTTGCATTTCCTCCTTAGGTTGAACTGGCCGGTCCATGAGAACCACACATAGGCTGATCGAGTTCGTAGTTTTATTTTTATACTCAACGTGCTTGGCACACAGAGTATATTAACTTTGATTGGATAACGGTATGTTGTACAGGTATAAAGGAATTGAGATAAATATAGACTTCCATATATCAAAATCATCAGTATCGAAAAAAAAATTGATTGAGCCATATCCGTCCTTCCGTCTGTCCGTTAACACAATAACTTGAGTAAATATTGAGATATCTTCACCAAATTTGGTACACGAGCTTGTCTGGACCCAGAATAGATTGGTATTGAAAATGAGCGAAATCGGATGATAACCACGCCCACTTTTTATATATATAGGATTTTGGAAAACATCAAAAACGTGATTATTTAGTAAATAATACACCTAGAATGTTGAAATTTGACGTGTGGACTGCTATTGAGACTCCTGATAAAAATTTGAAAAAAAAAAGAATTTAAATGGGTGTGGCAACGTACACTTGTGATAAAATCAATTTTACAAATATTATTAATCATAAATCAAAAACCGTTAAACCTATCGTAACAAAAATCGACAGAGAGGTTACCTTTACTATAGGGAATGCTTTGAAGAAAAATTAAGGAAATCGGTTAAGGACCACGCCCACTTTTATACAAAAAGATTTTTAAAAGGATCATGGACGAGTAAAATGAGCTATATCTTTGCAAAAAAGAGCTTTATATCAATGGTGTTTCATTTCCCAAGTGCATTTATAACAATAAACAGGATAAAATTCAAATTTAAAAAAATGGGCGTGGCACCGCCCACTTGTGATAAAATCAATTTTACAAATATTATTAATCATAAATCAAAAACCGTTAAACCTATCGTAACAAAAATCGGCAGAGAGGTTACCTTTACTATAAGGAATGCTTTGAAGAAATATTAAGAAAATCGGTAAAGCACCACGCCCACTTTTATATAAAAGATTTTTAAAAGGGTCGTGGACGAATAAAATTAGCTATATCTTTGCAAAAAAGAGCAACGGTATTTCATTTTCCAAGTGGATTTATAACAATAAATAGCAAAAACTTCAAATTTAAAAAAATGGGTGTGGCACCGCCCCTTTTATGACTCAGCAATGTTCTATGTTTCGGGAACCATAACTCGAAGAAAAATTAACATAACTTAATAAATTGTGTACACATATTTTCCTTATAGCAGAAAATATTTCTAGTAAAAATGGACGGGATCGGTTAAAGACCACGGCAACTTAGATATAAAGCAAATTTTTAAAGGGTCGTAGACTGGAATAATAAGCAATAACGTAGCAAAAAATAGTTTTGAATCAATGATATTTCACTTATCAAGTTTTATTGTAAGAGGAAATGGGGAGATATGTTTCTTTTAAACGGGCGGTGCCACGTGTTATGTAGAAAAGTAATTTATCTTAAATGAAACGTACAGTTGAAGCTCACGCTGAGTATATAATGTTCGGTTACACCCGAACTTAGGCACCTTTACTTGTTCCTTCTTTGATTAAAAGTTAATATCAATGGGTGAGTTTTTAGTGCGATAATTAGCCTGAGCTCGTATCTAGAAAGTTCTAGCTATTTCTAAACAAAATTTCATAAACTTAAATTGCATTGACCAGAAAAACTATATAGTTGAAATGATTCTGTAATGTTTTGAAAAAACTGTAATTTTTTTTTTGAAAAATGGAGTAACTTTTTAATTTTTTGATTACAGTATTTCAAAAGATTTGAACTTATGTATGTCGTTTCGAGCACAGGATCTCAAAATATTTGAACTTATGGAAATTCTGATATAAGACTTAACCACTTTGACTGTGATTAACTGTTTTTATATACCAATGTTTAAATAAAAAATAGGGAAAAATAAATTACCGAACGACGAAGTGACACATTGTTCTAAGTACAAGACGGTTGAGGGGTCGTAAATAGCATAGTACTTGAACTGTTTACACACATAAAACGAAACGTGGAATAGCGTGTTTGTGAGGTAAAATAAAGCATAGACGAGGCATATTAACAACAAATAATGCGTAAAGTGGGAGGCTGAGCGCCAACATAATTGCAATGATTTAATGCTACAAAGCCGTTCGAGAATTTTCTGAATTAAAGTAGAGCATATGCGAATATTTTGGGGCGCGTGTAATATATACCACCAACTTAAGCGAATCTTAAATAAGGAAATATTCAGCGAAAAGAAACTTAAGACGAAGAATCTTCTAAACTTTATAGCTTAATTTCTAGCCGGTTACTATTAGTTTTGAAAGTTAAAAAAGATGTTAAATGAACTTTGTAATAACTTCAATCATGCAAACTCAATATAAAAATATTCAACTCATTTTTAGCCCCACCACCCATAAATATGTAACTACTACCCTCCCTTTGGAATGGCATGCTCGCTATTTTTACTAGCATTTGCAGCATTTCTCCTAGCAAAATACTTTTGTTGCACTCGACACGCTTCGTTGGTGTTGACTTGAAAGCATTGATGGGATCGCTGCGTGAATTTTTCTACTCATTAGCGTTAAAATATTTAGTCTCAAGCTGAAGTGGGTATGGAAATGCGCAAATTATGGCACCCTATTAGGAAGAATAGGAATTTTTCTGATTTATTTTCTGCGCTTTTTATACGTTCTATTTCTATTTTAATTTCGCATTTTCGCTTATTTTCATATTTAATGGATATTAAGTGTACGCTTGAATAAATCAAGATGCGGAATTAAGTTCTGTGGTATTTGAAATGGAAGAATTTAATAGATGAAAGGTGACTTAAATAACAACAAGTATTATTAAATATTAATTAAATTTCACTGTTATACTACTTTGGGAGCATTCAAGTATGACGTGTGGGACATATCAGCATTTAGAGCCTTTAAATTTGGATTATGAGAGAGCTTGGCTTGATGAAACAATTTTAAAACCAGTTAAGATTCTATGGAAAAAACATAATAGATCTAGTACTCAAACCCATTTTTTAATAAGTTAGTGTGATCTCTTTAAAGGCTCGTACCTTTAACGTACCAAAGAGCTTCCTAGTGACATCCAAAAGCAATATCTGCAAGCTCTACCTTACCTTTAACGTACCAAAGAGCTTCCTAGTGACATCCAAAAGCAATATCTGCAAGCTCTGCTGTGTTCAAGACTTTTGGTAGAATGAAGAGCGCGCAATTTTCACTTTCGACATTCATCATAATTTTGAATATACGAGCCGGACCCGTGCGCATCTTGCGCAACCAATATATAAGTCTATTATCAAATATCAACAGAAATCAGCTGTTCTAATAATCATTTAAAAACTACCGCTTGCGCTGCCATCTGGCGTATGAAAGCAACTGTCGGTAATGCAGTGCAAAAATTCACAATAGTGCCATGGTACAAATGGATAACTTTGTATGCTCACAGTCTTTTATTTTTAACAAATTATTTTAATAAAATATAGCTAAACAAAAGCACTATGACCAAAACTTTACTTATAGATTTGTATTCCAAATAAGAGCGAAAAAGGGGCCCGTGCATAAAAACAGCAATTAAAAATAATATATATGATTATTTCATAATATGGCGGGAGCTATTCTCCCATCTATTAGAACCGGATATCCGCAGATCCATCAAACATTTTAAGAAAGATGTAGTGTGGCATACACTTGCCCCAATAGTCACGGTGCAGCATCCCCTATAAATAGTTCACAAAAGTCAAAGTGAATCTATTTCATGTATACTCTATATATATTAGAATGGAAGGCGTCCTCTATAATATTTTTTAAGCTGAATAGATAACTGCTACTATTTAATTCCTTCCAAACAATATACGTAAATACACTGAAAAAAGATAGTCAAATCAACCGAATTACAGGCCAATTCAACCGGAACTTCTATAAATTTTTACATATTACAATTAACTACTTCGCATGAATTCTTGATTCTGAATTGACCGTTTCAACTGTAAAATCAGCAAAGAAAAATTGACATGAAATGTAAGCCAAACATCTTTTAATTTAACAACTAGTATTACCGCACTGAGAGAAACAATTAAAACTGCTAAAATATCGAATTTTCGTTAGCTTTATAATTACAGTGAAGGCTGCCATTTCTCTTTAAAATTAGTTGATGCCTTTGCATAAAATTGGCAGTTGTTCGCTGTTGAAATCGTCATTGAAATTGGTTCTTTGAACATAAAAGTCTGATAGATTGTTTGGGAATCTGTTATTTTTACAGAATATTATTAACTAAAGACCAATAATTTCTCTTCTGTTGAGAGGACTTAACAAATTTTTTCCCCTGACAAAAAACTCGGTTGAATTATCTATCTGCCTATTCAACAAACCCGAATTGTTGATTTTACTAGCGTCATTTATTCCCACGTACTTAATTCAATTCAATACTAATGTAATTTAACTAATTGTTGTATGCTTAATTTATTAAACACAAATCATGTTTGAAAAATAAATCAATGCACTGTAAAACATATTGTAAATAAAACAAAAAAAAACATAGCGTTAAAATATTTAGTCTCAAGCTGAAGTGGGTATGGAAATGCGCAAATTATGGCACCCTATTAGGAACAATAGGAATTTTTCTGATTTATTGTCTGCACTTTTTATACGTTCTATTTCTATTTTAATTTCGCATTTTCGCTTATTTTCATATTTAAAGGATATTAAGTGTACACTTGAATAAATTATGAAGCGGAATTAAGTTCTGTGGTATTTGAAATGGAAGTATTTAATTGAGGAAAGTTGACTTAAATAACAGCAAGTATTATTAAATATTAATTAAATTTCACTGCTATACTACTTTGGGAGCATTCGAGTGTGACGTGTGGGACATATCAGCGTTTAGAGCCTTTAGATTTGGATTATGAGAGAGCTTGGCTTGATGAAAAAATTTTAAAACCAGTTAAGTTTCTATGGAAAAAAACATAATAGATCTAGTACTCAAACCCATTTTTTAATAAGTTAGTGTGATCTTTTTAAAGGCTCGTTCCTTTATCGTACCTTTAACGTACCAAAGAGCTTCCTAGTGACATCCAAAAGCAATATCTGCAAGCTCTGCTGTGTTCAAGACTTTTAGTAGAATGAAGAGCGCGCAATTTTCACTTTCGACATTCATCATAATTTTGAATATACGAGCCGGACCCGTGCGCATCTTGCGCAACCAATATATAAGTCTATTATCAAATATCAACAAAAATCAGCTGTTCTATTAATCAATTAAAAACTACCGCTTGCGCTGCCATCTGGCTTATGATAGCAACTGCCGGTATTGCAGTGCAAATATTCACAATAGTGCCATAGTACAAATAGATTTCTTTGTGTACTCACAATCTTTTATTTTTAACAAATTATTTTAATAAAATATAGCTAAACAAAAGCACTATGACCAAAACTTTATTTATAGATTTGGATTCCAAATAAGAGCGAAAAAGGGGCCCGTACATAAAAACAGCAATTAAAAATAATATATACGATTATTTCATAATATGGCGGGAGCTATTCTCCCGTCTATTAGAACCGGATATCCGCAGATCCATCAAACATTTTAAGAAAGATGTAGTGTGGCATACAATTGTCCCAATAGTCACGGTGCAGCATCCCCTATAAATAGTTCACAAAAGTCAAAGTGAATCTATTTGCTGTATACTGTATATAGATTAGAATGGAAGGCGTCCTCTATAATATTTTTTAAGCTGAATAGATAGCTGCTACTATTTAATTCCTTCCAAACAATATACGTAAATACACTGAAAAAAGATAGTCAAATCAACCGAATTACAGGCCAATTCAACCGGAATTTCTATAAATTTTTACATATTGCAATTAACTGTTGCATAAACTGCGCATGAATTCTTGATTCTGAATTGACCGTATCAACTGTCAAATCAGCAAAGAAAAATTGACATGAAATGTAAGCCAAACATCTCTTAATTTAACTAGTTGTTATTACCGCCCTGAGAGAAACAATTAAAACTGCTAAAATATCGAATTTTCGTTAGCATTAGAATTACAGTGAAGGCTGCCATTTCTCTTTAAAATTAGCTGATGCCTTTGCATAAAATTGGCAGTTGTTCGCTGTTGAAATCGTCATTGAAATTGGTTCTTTGAACATAAAAGTCTGACAGATTGTTTGGGAATCTGTTATTTTAAACAGAATATTATTAACTAAAGACCAACAATTTCCCTTCTGTTGAAAGGACTTAACAAATTTTTTCCCCTGACAAAAAACACGGTTGAATTATCTATCTGCCTATTCAACAAACCCGAATTGTTGATTTTACTAGCGTCATTTATTCCCACGTACTTAATTTAATTCAATTCAATACTAATGTAATTTAACTAATTGTTGTATGCTTAATTTATTAAACACAAATCATGTTTGAAAAATAAATCAATGCACAGTAAAACATATTGTAAATTAAACAAAAAAAAAACATACGCTCAACAGCCATAACTACAAATTCATAGACATGTTTTGTTGTCTTGCCTTTAGCCGCCTAAAATAGTTGCTTGCCTGCTGCCGTTCGCCTTGCGTTTTCGCCCTTTTTTGTTGTTGTTATACCTCATATTTTTCTCACCTCTGTTTGGTTTTGCTAAATATGTAAATCACAATTAATTTATTCCTGCGCCTTTTTGCGAGCTTTTAATTTACGAGATATGTAAATACTTGTGTACATAAACGAACAGCAGAAAATGTTAATAAACAAGTAAGGAAGGTTAAGTTCGGGTGTAACCGAACATTACATACTCAGTTGAGAGCTATGATGACAACATAAGGGAAAATAACCATGTAGGAAAATGAACCGAGGGAAACCCTGGAATGTGTTTGTATGACATGTGTATCAAATGAAAGGCATTAAAGAGTATTTTATGAGGGAGTGGGCCATAGTTCTATAGGTGGACGCCATTTAGGGATATCGCCATAAAGGTGGATCAGGGTTGACCCTAGAATGCGTTTGTACGATATGGGTATCAAATGAAAGGTATTAATGAGTATTTTAAAAGGGCGTTGACCTAAGTTCTATAGATGGACGCCTTTTCGAGATATCGCCGTAAAGATGGACCAGGGGTGACTCTAGAATGCGTTTGCACAATATGGGCATCAAATGAAAGGTGTTAATGAGTATTTTAAAAGGGAGTGGGCCTTAGTTCTATAGGTGGACGCCGTTTCGAGATATCGTCATAAAGGTGGACCAGGGGTGACTCTAGAATGCGTTTGTACGATATGGGTATCAATTATTAGGATTATGTTTAATTATTCAAATTATAACAGGCTTATTCCTAGCCATACATTATACCGCAAATATCAATTTAGCTTTTGATAGAGTAAATCACCTTTGTCGAGATGTAAACTACGGTTGATTATTGCGAACATTACATGCTAACGGAGCATCTTTTTTTTTTATTTGTATCTATTTACATATTGGCCGAGGAATTTATTATATATCTTATTTATTTATACCTACATGATTAATTGGAATTTTAATTTTATTTTTAGTAATAGCAACAGCTTTTATAGGATATGTATTACCCTGAGGTCAAATATCTTTTTGAGGTGCAACAGTTATTACAAATTTATTATCAGCAATTCCTTATTTAGGAATAAATTTAGTCCAATGAGTATGAGGAGGATTTGCAGTTGATAATGCTACATTAACTCGATTCTTTACTTTCCATTTTATTTTACCTTTTATTGTACTAGCTATAACAATAATGGGTTTTAAAAGGGAGTGGTGGTTGTTGTATAGGTGGTCGCATTTTCGAGATATCGCCATAAAGGTGGACCAGGGGTGACCCTAGAATTTGTTTGTACAATATGGGCATCAAAAGCAGGGGTGACCCTAGAATTTGTTTGTACAATATGGGTATCAAAAGAAAGGTGTTAATGAGTATTTTAAAAGGGTGTGGGGCTTAGTTCTATAGGTGGACGCCTTTTCGAGATATCGCCATAAAGGTGGACCAGGGGTGACTCTAGAATGAGTTTGTACGATTTGGGTATCAAATTAAAGGTATTAATGAGAGTTTTAAAAGGGAGTGGTGGTAGTTGTATATGTGAAGGCGTTTTCCAGATATCGACCAAAATGTGGACTAGGGTGACCCAGAACATTATCGGTTGGATACCGCTAATTTATTTATATATGTAATACCTGGCAAGATTTTAAGGGTGTTTTATTTCGCCCTGCAGAACTTTTTCATTTTCTTCTACATAATATGGTAGGTGTCACAACCATTTTATAAAGTTTTTTCTAAAGTTATATTTCGCGTCAATAAAACAATCCAATTACCTTACCATGTTTCATCCCTTTTTTCGTATTTGGTATAGAATTATGGCATTTTTTTCATTTTTCGCAATTTTCGATATCGAAAAAGTGGGCGTGGTCATAGTCGGATTTCATTCATTTTTCATACCAAGGTAAAGTGGGTTCAGATAAGTACGTGAACTGAGTTTAGTAAAGATATATCGATTTTTGCTCAAGTTATCGTGTTAACGGCCATGCGGAAGGACAGACGGACGACTGTGTATAAAAACTGGGCGTGGCATCAACCGATTTCGCCCATTTTCACAGAAAACAGTTAGCGCCATAAAATCTATGCCCCTACCAAATTTCAAAAGGATTGGTAAATTTTTGTTCGATTTATGGCATTAAAAGTATCCTAGACAAATTAAATGAAAAAGGGCGGAGCCACGCCCATTTTTAAATTTTCTTTTATTTTTGTATTTTGTTGCACCATATCATTACTGGAGTTGAATCTTGACATAATTTACTTATATACTGTAAAGATATTAAATTTTTTGTTAAAATTTTACTTTAAAAAAATTTTTTTTTTTAAAGTGGGCGTGGTCCTTCTCCGATTTTGCTAATTTTTATTAAGCGTACATGCAGTAATAAGAGTAACGTTCCTGCCAAATTTCATCATGATATCTTCAACGACTGCCAAATTACAGCTTGCAAAATTTTAAATTACCTTCTTTAAAAAGTGGGCGGTGCCACGCCCATTGTCCAAAATTTTACTAATTTTATATTTTGCGTCATAAGTTCAACTCATCTACCAAGTTTCGTCGCTTTATCGGTCTTTTGTAATGAATTATCGCACTTTTTCGGTTTTTCGAAATTTTCGATATCGAAAAAGTGGGCGTGGTTATAGTCCGATATCGTTCATTTTAAATAGCGATCTGAGATGAGTGCTCAGGAACCTACATACCAAATTTCATCAAGATACCTCAAAATTTACTCAAGTTATCGTGTTAACGGACGGACGGACGGACGGACGGACGGACATGGCTCAATCAAATTTTTTTCGATCCTGATTATTTTGATATATGGAAGTCTATATCTATCTCGATTCCTTTATATATGTACAACCAACCGTTATCCAATCAAACTTAATATACTCTGTGAGCTCTGCTCAACTGAGTATAAAAATAACGACGAGGCGGGCATACTAATATACAGGGTGTTTGGATAGTTAATAATAGTTTAATAAAAGAGCTATGAATGCAATTCGTTATTACATTGCGGCGAATTTGATGATTCTCAAAATTTTGTTACTGGTACGTGTCATATATTAACACTCAAAAGCATGGTACAAATGGTAAGCTTTATTCATCAGTTACAAAAGCGAAACAAATTTACATCTTACACTCTTTCAATTACGAGTTTATGTCAAATATCTTGCATTTGTTCAACGCCGCTCATAAATCCCTGAGTTGTGCTAGCTAAACTTCATCACTGGTCTGATTTTACGCACGACTTTATCATTCTCAATTATGTTTTTGATGAACATAAGTGACCCGGTCTATGAAAAGGTGGCTTATGACTCAAAAAAGAAATTGCGAGAATCAGCTGTTAAAGATAAACAGTGAATTTCTTCAGGACGTTTGTGCTGTTCTGTTTTTTTGAGTCATAAGCACCCTTTTCATAGACCGGGTCAGATATAAAGACTTTTTTTTCGTATTCGTTGTCATAATATTTGTAGACTTCAAATCGGCGTAGGTACATATGTGTTTAAATTTTGTTATTATGGTGCTTACTTTGTGTTTTGTTTTAAGTTTAATCTATTTGGGTTTTAACGCATTGATATCGATATCTTTTAGGGAAGCGAGTTGCCCGTACCCGTACTTTTCCTCGTCGCTCCCTCGCATTCCCGTCGGCGAATAAGCAGTTTTTCAATTCGTTTTCTAGACGCCTTCTAACAAGGGTAATATAAAGCTTTTTAGACACAAACAGCTAATCTTGGATTCTAGTAAAGTGAGATTAACATTTTTTCATTTTCCCAATAAGTTGTTTCAAATAAAACACCCTACAATTTCGCGTTTCCGTGCCGTTTTGTAATTATGCTTATATCAACTAAAGACTATCAACGATAACTCAATAAAATAAATCTATGTGAGTATGCTGACAAATACTTTACATAAATATGGGCAGCGATAATTTTGAATACCCAGCAGGAAAATTTTCCACTTCCTTGCCAAGATGATCTTTACTGTCTAGAGGATCTTATAATCGAAACTATTTAAATAATTATTTTTTATATGAAATGTTCGAAAGTCCAATGGTCATTTCGCATCCACAGGAATATCTCATTTCCTTAACAATTTGCCAATTCGCTTCTGGAGGAGGATCGTAGGAACGGCTCTCTGTCGCACGGGGCGCAGGTGTGCACGGCATCTGCTTAGAAGTTGTTTTGTAAGCCTTTCAAGAAAAGCGTCTGATAACTTTGCTAATCTTTGAAACTAAATGCTAAAAGTAGATCTTATTGGTGAAAAAGAATATCACAATTTGAGTGATCACAACAAAAGTGACCTACTTTTTAAATTTAAATGCTTATTGAGATCAAATGCTTCTCTTGTTTACTGGGTTAAGTTGTTACCTATACTTCTTAGTACAACGACCTGAATCAACCTGTAGGCGTTGATGTTAACTGCTGTTATTCTAGCTGTAGTCTTGTCAGTTAGCTTGTAAAATGTTAGTTAACGCGCGATAAAAATCGCTCAATGTGTCTTTGTGCTCAATGGAGCGTTGTTTTTTCGCTCTTATTAGAATATTTAAATATACAAAATTTCTCATTATTTTAATTGTAGCAATAGCTAAAAGCTGTTAGCTTTATTATACAAAAATAAATTTTGATATCGCAGCCGTATAAATACTTTTATAAGTTTGTTTAGTTTGTATGTTAAGGGCACATTGTTGATTTCTTTACTAGACGTTGCAGAAAATTAGCGCTTTCATATTGCGTAGACTGTCAAATTATATTCACAGTCTCGATTCAATAATTTCATTATTATTTTTTAGCTTTATTTTTTTTTAATTTGCTATTATTGTTGTTATAATTTTTTCACGAGTTGAATGTACGCCCTCAATACTACTGACACACATTTATTTGCATACACCTACACACAAACATATTTTATTTATAGCAAATAAATTTGTACTCCGACATACATGCTTCGAATCACATTGGGTGGGGTGTTTGTTTTTTTTTTCATTATTTTTTCTTTTCATTTATTTATTTATCTCTCATTCTCAACCACCACCACTACGTTACCGCTTTTTCGTTATGGTCATTGAACTTTTGACGTCACAATTTGATTGCTGCCTCACTTAGTTTAATTTCGTTTGCTATTGTTGTACTTATTGTTGTCGGCTTTTTGCTTTTACATTGTGTGGGGGTGCGCGCAGGGTTACGGGTGTTCCATCTGTATTTTGTGTAACCCAGAAAAAATGAGCGGGAAACCAAAAAGTAAAGCGTGCCATGCAAACAACCGAATTGTAGAAATATTTTTTGTTTTTTTTTTTTTGTGTTTGCTTCACTCCTCAACTCATTGACCTAATTTTTTCTGCCATCATCTATTTTACATCTACATTTATGATTGTTATTGTTATGGTTTTTTTTTAGTATTTTTTGCATGTTTTCAGTGCTACATTCATAGCTATTACGTATGTTTCGTAGAATTTTCGTTGCGTTTGGCCTTGATTATAGCCAATCAATGGCAATACAATTTATACAAACTTATGGACGTAGTTACAATTAAATGTTCATTGAAATTTATTTAAGAAAACCAATCAAGATGTTAAGTCAGCGGAAATTGGTGACTGAAATTGGAGAAAGATAGCCAGTGATCTTTTCACAGGATTTGAATTGTTATGATTGTTGTTGTTTTTATGGCAATAGGTGAGCTTTATATAAATTTCTTTGAAGAAGGGTTGCTGTAATTTAGCAGCGAACACGAAAATAGTAGTGACAGTTTTTATCAAATTGCATCTATTATATTCTTAGACTGACCACACAGTGGAAGCGAGAAGCGTTGCTTTAATATAGAGATAGAAATATATACATATTATTTCTTTTGGAAATCTATACAAGTTGTTAGAGTGCCAGAAACGTTTCAAATTTGTAAAATATATGAAAACAAAAATTGCTTCTCGCCTAGCGAGCACTCTGCCGTCAGCCTTAGTTTTTCAATTTTCGTTTTTTTAGGAAACAACTTTTACGAGTTTTCTGACTGAAATTATGCAAACTAAATTGGAAAACGCTTTAGAAAAATTTCGAAAATTCCGCAAAGTTTTACGAAAATTTTGAACTTTTTATTACTTGACCCTTTTTTGAGTACGCAGTTTTGTAACCCAATCAATGTTAGTTTCCCAAAGTATAAGCTAAAGGTCCCAAAATTTCACATTGTTTTTCGAAAATAGTTTTCCAAAGAATGTTTTAGATTTTCATTTATATTGTGGCGATTATTAGCATTTCTAAAATCACTATGCCTTTAGTAAATAAACCAGGCATGCTTAACCAACGAAACGATACCATTTCGTTACGATAATCAACGTTAATAAACGAAACGAAGTCATTTCGTTTCGTTTATTAACGTTAAGATCGTCAAATTAACGAAATGATTTCGTTTCGTTTTCTGCCATATCAAAACGAAATCAAATCGTTTATGTTGATTATTAATTTCAAACTATGCTGGCAAAGCTGATTGATGGCGGAGTCATTAAAGGTGAAAGCATTAGCCAAGCTGATTGCAACTTTTCTCATGAATTTTGACAGTACAAACATTTCTCAGAGTATTTTTGACATTACCACCAACGAATTACACAAACAAATTACATAGAGTTTGTGTGTGTATGTGCGCTCGTTGTTGCCACCTTACGGCTTCACCATGGCTATAGCATTGCCAGCACAATTCAAACATAAAGTATCACGTTTTTGTTAACGTTTTTAACGTTAACGAAAGCTTTTCGTTTCGGTTAAAAACGAGATACAATTTATCTTGATAATTTCTTTATCGATAATATTTCGAAGTGTTTCAACGGAAACGGTGGAAATTTTTTGATAAACGATTAGCTTAACGTTAAGGTGCATCCCTGAAATAAACACAACGACAGTTAGCCAGTTACACACATACATAGAAGGCGACGAAGAATATTTCATACATATAACCAGCAGCTTAAAGCAAAGAGACTATCTCACATACACATATTTAGTCATCAGCTAAGAGCAGAAGTTGTTACTCACATATAAACAAATAATCAAGCATGGGATACAACTGTTCCAGAAGGCATGTTCCTGAAAAGTTTAGACCTTGGGGAAATAGGTGAACGAGTCTAACTGAAAGCATAAAGGCAGCGCGATGCAAATGATAGTCAATCAGTTTGATTTAAAAATGCTATTACTGAAGTATAAATGTAATTGTGAAGTACTACTCCCAAAGTAGTATAAGTAAAGACCACTTTACAATACTGAATATTGGAGTTATTTATTCGATAGTTCAGCTATTCGAACATTAACATAAGGTGCATAATTATCAGGAACTCCCTAAAATTCGTTACAAAAAAATTATTTATTAATAAAAAATAAATAAATAAATGGGTAATAATAATTAAAAAATTATCTTCCTCCCACCAATGGTCAAGCACCAACCGTTCTTGAATTGAGACCGAAAAATGTTAAATCGACTACAAATCGTTCTCGCAGCGTGAGAACGAAAAATCTTAAATCAAGCACGAGTAGTGTTTGAAATGAGCACAGATGGTTCACAAACCAATACCAAAGTGGTCATAAAATACGAAAGGTGTGGTTGGAAAAAATGTTCTTAAAACAAGCCCATCAGTCACGAGTTAAGAAAAAACGTACTTAACAGACTTTTGTCAACGAATGTTCTTAATATTGAATTTGTTTCGTTCGTTTTAGAACAAATGTGGAGTGATTTCTATTCATGTGTGTGGACTTCTATTCATTTTCCTAACATCATAGATTCGTCCTGACTTAGAAACGTAGCTCTATCTATATCTCGATTTTTAACTCGCCCTGACCGATATCTTCAAAACCATTCTAGATGTCGCTAATCGTCATATATCATACTGGCCGCCACTTTGATGAGTATGTATTCGTAGCCGATTACCTCGTACATAGGCACCAAGTACGTGGGCACAGTTTCGAGGTATCGATTTCTCATGTCTACTATTGCCAATTTAAGATTTCCAACATTTGGAAATTTTGCGATAGTTTTTGAAAAAAAAAAAAATGTTTGTTACTGCTCGTTCATTTATTATTCTATACTGATGTTTTTGTTTGAAAATTTGCATGTTCTCTAATGAAATGTCGACCTTTTGGTAGGTATCGCTGAACTCTTCCTGAAAGCTCTTGAAATTGATCGTGTTTTCTGCCATGGATACGTCTAGGGATCTGAATCCGTTATAAAACCATTTCCTTAAAGTTTTGCCAGCTTCAGCCCGTATGGCTGTCTTTTTCCGGGGACTATTCCATACTTTTGGATCCCATCGCACTCGGCATCTTTTATATTGAGATGGTATCTGTCATCTACTTGTATACCTACTTTTTCCGGGATCACTTCTTTACTATGACCAGCTGTGCAGTTTGATATCATAAGCATCTTGTTCAGCATTTGTAGTTATTTTAGCACAAAGGGGCGTGGTTTCTCAAATGAGGAGATTTTTGCGTAGGTTAATATATAGACCGTTTTTTGTCCCAGCAAACCGACCAGGAACCGATCTGTTATAATAAAGCGGTATTTTTGATTAGAGAGGGAGAAAAAAAATGTGAGGCAGGGATAAAATGGGACTAAGAGGAAAATAGAGAGGAAGAGACAGTAGGAGTTGAGACGAGAGGAAGATAGTAAGGGTGAGCGTGGACACGTAGGAGAGGTAGGAGAAAATGGTTTCGTTGAAGAGGCAAAGGATAAATAAGTGGAAAAGAGAGAGAAATTGAGTTATATGAACCACCTGAAATTCTGTTTAAGTTATATACACATACACTGAAAGAAATGGTGCTAGTAAAATCAACAAATCGGTTCTGTTGTTCTTGACTTAATGGAGATTCGGTGAAATTGATCGAATTATGGTTAATTCGACCGTGTTCTTTGTCAAGCGAACGAATTGGTTTAGTCATTTCAACAAAAGAGAAATTGTCGCTCTCAAATTAACAAAATTCTGTAAAATTGACAGATACCTAATCTATCTAACTGATTTTTCTGTTAACACAACTGATCTCACTGGTCATTTCAACAGCGATAAACAGTCAATACATGAGCAAATTTCAAAAAGAGTTTTACGCTCACTGCGCTCTCTACTTTGTACTTATGACGATGGTGCCACTTGTTAAAAAAAAAACAACAAAATAAGAAAACTACCAAATCGAAAAAACACACAAAATGGGAAAACAACAAAAAACTAGTTTTTCAGTTATCAATACAAAACGAATTTACTGTGCAAAAAATTATGAGATACCGGGACACCTATTTACCGGGTACAATTTTACAACTTCTCCTCCAAGCGAAATGCAAAATTGCGCCCTCTTGTTGCAAAAGTTTTGTTTGAACGAACAGGATTTTTCCAAAGTTAGTAAACTTTTCTTCAAGTTTTTACGAATTTTCACTCATGCGACTGAATCTAATAAGATAATAAAAAACATCCTTTTTTAATGTTGATGTTTCCGGCAACATAAAAGTTTGAGTTGTTTTGGAATCGTTTCAACTTAAAGTGTTACGAAAATTAAACTTGCCGAATTACATGTAAAGTTACTCCAGTGGTGAATTACCTTCCTGCGATTTCATTCTTTACTTTTCTATAACTTACAAGTTCTCTATTTCAAATGTTATGTCAAACATTTATACTACAATTTTTATTCGAAACAATCAAGTGTGGCAACTACATGCGAGAGAAGAAATTGAGAATGAGCTGAGCTGCAACTGAAAGAAATGAGAATCAGTTTTGTGACTACTATTTTCATTTCTATTAGAAAAGCGAAGTTCAAAACTATAAATTAAATAAATTATAAAATATAAAATTTGGTGAAAGTGCGTTTAATAAAACAAAATAATAAAGTGTATAATGTTTAATGTGTGCCAGCATATTTGATGTACGCACAATTGAAGTTCGGTTTGTAAGTGCGTACATATTGTTACGAATATTAGCAACACTAAGGGGTACTGTCATCTCTAAGCCGATGCTAATCAGTGACTTGTATGAACCTCAATAATTCAATCACATATGTACGTACACGTAGCGGAGAAGCAACGCACAAACACATGCAGATATCTTATCTGCGATGCTCCCAAAAGTATGCAATTATAATTGTGGAAATGTCGCTCACAAATACACGCGCATATGAGAGGTACATACGTGCATCTGTAGTTATAATTACATACCAGTAACTAAGTAAATTCTGGAAGCGCCTAGAAGATGCAACGAGGAAATCACACAGTATAAAATCAGCAACAGTAGAGGCGCGACAATCAGTTTCATTTAAGCAAGCTATTGGTTGTGAAGTATCAGCGTTATTGTGAAGTACTTTAATAAAGGCCATTTTGCATTATTAAATATTGGAGTTATTTATTCAACAGTTTAGTGATTCGAACTTAGCAGAAGGTTGCAAATAAGAGGATTTGCAGTAAATTCGTTACAATATGTATGAATATGTAGCGAGCATGCGTATTTATGTATTCACATATTTACTTACATATGTATATGGCAACATACGTACTTTCGTACAAAGCTGTCGCAAAAACTTTTTTTGTTCATTTGACTACTAAAACGGTCAGTTAAGAAACAACGATTTGTGCGCAGTTGATTCAACATCTTGTTGCGATGGATAAAAATTTACAGACATTTCGGTTGAATTGACCCGTATTTCGGTTGATTTTACCAGTCTTTTTCTTTCAGTATAGCTAGCAATCTATTAACATTTTCACATTTTTCCATATACATATTTTAGTTGAGTATTATCACAAAGTATTTTTAAAGTGCATACTGTAGAGTTATAACACTTATCTACATATCTGACCAACAAAAAAAACTCCAAACCAAACTCAGCACTTCATATTAACTATTCTATTTGGTTGACCACAACTCCACAGGTTAGTGATAAACTAATACCAGCTATGCTTGGCCCCTGTAGCCCCTTTCAGTGGTAATACGTAAGCCAAGAAGCATACTTACGTAAGTCGGCTACGCAAACTAGGGAAACTCAAAAGTTAAGCTGTAATAACATAAAAGCAAACAATTTTGAAATTGATATAACTAAAAATATTACAATGTGCTAGAACTGTATGTCGCATAGGTGCAGACCGACAGAGGATTGCGGGGTGTTAAATTGTTGACTGTGTTGGAATTGCATATCATTGCTCGGTGTATGTTGGTGCCATTTGAGTGTAGGCAGAGATTTGCTTCTTGCTGTATTCCTTCAATTTTTTGTTGCAAGTGGCATTTTGTGTATTGCAGTGGCTTCAAAGAATAAATTGGAAAAGTTTTGAATAGGAAATATGCTTGCTAACACTTAATTCGATGTCAGTTTTCGAATATTCATACAAAAATAAATACAAATAAACAATTACTCACCTTCAAAATGCAACAATGCATTTGTTAAAATTTTTGAATCCACTTTGCGAATCCAGCATAGTAAAAAATAAGTGTAAGCGTAGTCTTTGTAAGTGGTATGCTATATGGGGAATACAGAATGTAAACGTAACTGTAGCTACTACACTGTAGGATAATGTGGCAGCATGGTAGAGTTGATATGACTGAAATGAGACAGCAAGTCAGGGCAAGGAAAGGAAAGGAAAGAAATGAAAAGAAAGGTTTGTTATAGGTATGTTATCGACAAGGTATATATGAGTTATCGGTTTGTTATCGAAGTGCTATATATGTATAACCAAGGTTATGGCCGAGCTATCGATTTTTATTGACAAATAATCGGTTCGATTGAATCGATTCGATTACAAATTATCGATAGTTATTGAAAAGTTATCGACAAGTTTAAAAAAGTTATCGATTGATTTTACAAAAGTTACAGATGTATTGTCCGAGTGGTACGAATTTGTTATCGGCATTTTATCGATTTGTTATCTTAAAGTTGTAGACACATATTTTATCAAAAAATATTTTTTATTTATCTGTATGTTATCAAAAACGTATCGATTTGTTATTTGAGTAGTATCAAGTTATTATCAGCGTGTTATCAATTTGGTGCGGGAAAGTTATAAATTCTTCATCGAAAAATTATGGATATATTAATAAAAATTTATCGATATGTTATTGAAGAGCTATTGATTTTTTATCGGAGTGGTAGCTATTTGTTATCGGAGTGTTACCCGTTTGTTATCGACTTAATGCCGATTTGTTACAGAACATTTTACATCTGTTATAAAAAGTTATGGGGTTCTTATTGGTTGGTAACGACGACTCATCGGTATATAATGAAAAAGATACCGATAAAATTTCGATATAAAATCGATGACATATCTGTAACCCGGCGATATCAAGCGCACAAGAAACCAAAAAGAAGCCGATGTCGATAACAAATAGAAAACGAACCGCTAACTCGACGATAGTAATTCGCTAACGATAATAAGCCGATAATGAAACAATAACTAGTTGGTATCGGTTGTTGCCGAAGATACGTTTCTCAAAATCCGAAATAATTTGTTTCTGGTAATCTTACCTTTAGCTGGTCATTTTATCTCTTCGGCCTTTCTCCGATTTCTCTAAAATTCTGCGACAATTTAGAGCTTATTTAAATACATAATAATTATTTGTTTGCTTTTTATGTATCATACTATTTGTCGCACCAATGTTTACTAGCGGCGCGGTAAAGACTAACCTAGGCTATGAGCTACACTATCCCTACCTTACTTTACTACTTTAACCCCCTCATCTTGAAATTGCCGCCACACGTTTTTACTTCATTTTCAAATTAAATGCCGCACCTTGTCAATAGATCAACGCGCTTGCGTTGTCAGCTTGTTTAGTGAAATATCGCACACACTCCTACACGCCATAAGAAACGCGCATGCGCAAAAGTGCAAGCTCACACACCCACACATAGAGGCAGAAAAGTTATGCGTCCCATATATGCATTTACAGTCGTCGATTAGTTGTTCAACTGTATTGAGTTTCCTCATTCGCATAACTGAGCTATATTTGCCGCCTTGTATGCGTGCACACACCCACTTTATTTAGCTGCACCGACTTCGATTTGTCTTCCGCCGCCTTGCTCACACCCTTTTGCAATGAGTGTGTGTTGTTTTCACCCACCAAACTAGCTTAGTGAGGCCACGCGCCGTTTGAAACTAGCCCAGTGGCTGCGCTACGAATAGCAGTCAGTTTGTTAGTTTTTTAAGTCGATCAGTCAGTTAGTAAGTCATGCTCGTTATGTTTTGGCTAGTCAATCTGTTACTAAGCTCGTTCAAACGCCCACAATCTAAATAAAACAAATCGAAAAAGAAATGGAGTAATTTCCATTTCTACGTTCGTCGAATTGGCTGCCTCATTCAATGTTCATTCTTTCATGTTTATGTTTACTAAACTTTTTCTTTGTTATTCGCAAGTTTGCTTGTCTTTCATTTATCGTCGACGTATCGAGGCTGTCCAAAGGTTTTGTTTGTATTGCGTGAAGAAAATTTGTGCGAATATTTAACAACCAGATATACGAATTCATGTTTGTGTACAGAGTTGTCTGTAAGAAATTTTGTTTTTACCAAAGTCCGTCGCAAAAATCTATCAAAAATGATTTAAGGTTACCTTTTGTTTCATCAAGGTTCAATGTGATCATATTAAATCGCTCCCGAAATGGTCGGGCTTGTACCGTAACGTACCTTATCTATATCCGGAAAAGGACCATGAACATCGATACCACTCCTCAAAACATTGGGGAGTTTCCTTATCATTATCGCAATAACAATAACAACAACAGTAGTATGAAAAGTAAAACTATATATGCTGTTATGTCTGAATGTACGTTCTCTGTAAAGCTTATTCTTCTGAACCGAATGACGTTCAAAATTCGAAAAGAAATTAGGCTTACGAAATAGTGACATCTCTCTTCTTTTTCTGACCTGCAAAACAGGCGAAGAAAGATTTCGGGATGAACGATGGCATGCCAAGGTACTTCTTCAGTCATCAGATATCATCAAACAACTTTTGCAGCTATAAATACAAAACTGTGACGAACTTTGTTTAGCGAGCCAGCATTAACAACTAAAACAAGTAAGGAAGGTTAAGTTCGGGTGTAACCGAACATTACATACTCAGTTGAGAGCTATGGTGACAACATAAGGGAAAATCACCATGTAGGAAAATGAACCGAGGGAAACCCTGGAATGTGTTTGTATGACATGTGTATCAAATGAAAGGCATTAAAGAGTATTTTATGAGGGAGTGGGCCATAGTTCTATAGGTGGACGTCATTTAGGGATATCGCCATAAAGGTGGATCAGGGTGTACTCTAGAATTTGTTTGTACGATATGGGTATCAAATTAAAGGTGTTAATGAGTATTTTTAAAAGGGAGTGGGCCTTCGTTCTATAGGTGTTCGCCTTTTCGAGATATCGCCATAAAGGTGGACCAGCGGTGACTCTAGAATGCGTTTGTATAATGTGGGTATCAAACGCAAGGTGTTAATGAGTATTTTAAAAGGGAGTGGGCCTTAGTTCTATAGGTGGACGCCGTTTCGAAATATCGCCATAAAGGTGGACCAGGGGTGACTCTAGAATATGTTTGTACGATATGGGTATCAAATTAAAGGTGTTAATGAGCATTTTTAAAAGGGAGTGGGCCTTCGTTCTATAGGTGGTCGCCTTTTCGAGATATCGCCATAAAGGTGGACCAGCGGTGACTCTAGAATGCGTTTGTACAATGTGGGTATCAAACGCAAGGTGTTAATGAGTATTTTAAAAGGGAGTGGGCCTTAGTTCTATAGGTGGACGCCGTTTCGAAATATCGCCATAAAGGTGGACCAGGGGTGACTCTAGAATATGTTTGTACGATATGGGTATCAAATTAAAGGTATTAATGAGGGTTTTAAAAGGGAGTGGAGGTAGATGTATAGGTGGTCGCCTTTTCGAGATATTGCCATAAAGGTGGACCAGGGGTGACTCTAGAATGCGTTTGTACAATATGGGTATCAAACGCAAGGTGTTAATGAGTATTTTAAAAGGGAGTGGGCCTTAGTTCTATAGGTGGACGCCGTTTCGAAATATCGCCATAAAGGTGGACCAGGGGTGACTCTAGAATATGTTTGTACGATATGGGTATCAAATTAAAGGTATTAATGAGGGTTTTAAAAGGGAGTGGAGGTAGTTGTATAGGTGGTCGCCTTTTCCAGATATCGACCAAAATGTGGACCAGTGTGACCCAGAACATCATCTGTTGGATACCGCTAATTTATTTATATATGTAATACCTGCCAAGATTTCAAGGGTTTTTTATTTCGCACTGCAGAACTTTTCCATCTTCTTCTACTTAATATGGTAGGTGTCACACCCATTTTACAAAGTTTTTTCTAAAGTTATATTTCGCGTCAATAAACCAATCCAATTACCATGTTTCATCCCTTTTTTCGTATTTGGTATAGAATTATGGCATTTTTTTTCATTTTTCATAATATTCGATATCGAAAAAGTGGGCGTGGTCATAGTCGGATTTCGTTAATTTTTCATACCAAGATAAAGTGAATTCAAGTAAGCACGTGAACTAAGTTCATTAAAGATATGTCGATTTTTGCTCAAGTTATCGTGTTAACGGCCATGTGGAAGGACAGACGGACGACTGTGTATAAAAACTGGGCGTGGCTTCAACCGATTTCACCCATTTTCACAGTTAACGTCATAAAATCTATGCGCCTACCAAATTTCAAAAGGATTGGTAAATTTTTGTTCGACTTATGGCATTAAAAGTATCCTAGACAAATTAAAGGAAAAAGGGCGGAGCCACGCCCATTTTGAAATTTTCTTTTATTTTTGTATTTTGTTGCACCATATCATTACTGGAGTTGAATGTTGACATTATTTACTTATATACTGTAAAGATATTAAATTTTTTGTTAAAATTTTACTTTAAAAAAATTTTGTTTAAAAGTGGGCGTGGTCCTTCTGCGATTTTGCTAATTTTTATTAAGCGTACATATAGTAATAGGAGTAAGGTGCCAAATTTCATCATGATATCTTCAACGACTGCCAAATTACAGCTTGCAAAAGTTTTAAATTACATTCTTTTAAAAGTGGGCGGTGCCACGCCCATTGTCCAAAATTTTACTAATTTTCTATTCTGCGTCATAAGTTCAACTCACCTACCAAGTTTCATCGCTCGTGCTCAGGAACCTGCATACCAAATTTCATCAAGATACCTCAAAATTTACTTAAGTTATCGGACAGACGGACGGACGGACGGACATGGACCAATCAAATTTTTTTTCGATCCTGATGATTGTGATATATGGAAGTCTATATCTATCTCGATTCCTTTATACCTGTACAACCAACCGTTATCCAATCAAACTTAATATACTCTGTGAGCTCTGCTCAACTGAGTATAAAAATGTGAGCCTAGAAATCCAACGAAGAATCAGTCTTGCCAAGTGATGGTAATTTGGACTCAGTTGGAAATGTAAGAGTAAAGTTCTTTTTCGACGAACATTAATCAAACTCTATAAAACTGGCATCACACCTGGCTTGCACTAAGGCTCGGAGTTGTATACATAGTTCGTAGAATTTGGAATTACCCTTAGAATATTTGTAGTACATCTTTGTAGCATCTTGAGCTGAAACTTGAATTTTTCAACAGCTCTTATCCAAATCTTTCTTACTTAAGTGCAGATACATATATTGTACTCTGTCGTAGCCAACCATCGCTTATTGAATGGAGCGGAAAACTAAGATTATTGATTGGTTTATCTGATGGATTTTAATATACATATAAGGTACCAACATAATTTCAAGCAGGAGCAGATGTGATCCCAACAAAACTCTTTAAAAAAGGTGTTATAAGCAATCACCGATGTAGCAAAATAGGAGTTTGAGGAGTTTGGTGTTGCGTCTTTCCACAAAAGTTGTCCAATATCCTGTCGGGTA
This sequence comes from Eurosta solidaginis, assembly GCF_040869045.1. NCBI lineage: Eukaryota > Metazoa > Arthropoda > Insecta > Diptera > Tephritidae > Eurosta > Eurosta solidaginis. The sequence continues at coordinate 24,311,972 of NC_090321.1, read as the reverse complement.
CAAATCATGATAATTTCATTTCGGCTTTGTAAGTATTACAAAAGCGAAACGCTTCTAAGTAAATATTCTGTAGGTATATATTAACGAGGAATGCCGTAATTATCAAAACATATTTATCATTCAATATCTACACCAACATTGCCCACGAACGCTATCCTTTTGCTATCTATGGCTCACAACAACAGCACTTTAGCTCCCAACAAGAAACAGATCACCTTCGCATGCTCGGAGATCCAAATTCGAATGAAATTTAAGGTTCGAATAGCATAAAATTGGTTTTGGTATAGCACAAAATTAACTAGGGCCTCATTCTCTATTACGAAACGAACGTTCGTTACGCCTCACAGTGTATTTGCACTATATTAAACGATGGCAACATATCATTTGACAATTGCTTTCGTTTTCCTGTTTGGCATTAAGTAAGAAACTTACAGGCCGGACGAAAATGATACAGAGTACCATTGCTAGACGAAATCGTTTGGAGGCGAATCGTTTGACTGAGCTTTTGTTCGCAATACAGAATGAATGCCTTAATTCTGCTTGTGAAAGATGTGACGACAATTGAATCTGTGTGAATATGTGTAGTAACTATAAAATATTGGTGCTTTAAAGGTAGAATAATAAATATGAATATCATGGATCCGCTTGGTTATCTTAAAAATAAGATCAATGCTTTCTGATGACCGTCACAAATCATCATAGCATTCCACAAAAAAAAAAAAAACCCAAATTTGGTAGGATAAGTTCAGAACGGCAATTTTGCTTGCTTTGCAACTTTTCTCCTCACTGGCCTACTGTAAGCATTTCCACTATAATAAAGATGCAATTTCCTTCAACATTTTAATTCAATTTATTTTACTATTTATGAACATATCTTTATGTTGCGAATTTTGTGTTGTTATTGTGTAATCGCCTACATGATTTATCTATCTAAATATTTATTTATATATGCGTGTATGTTCATATTTATGTTTTCCATTTTCCTAACTCGTTTTTTTAACTTGCTTAATGCTTGTAATAACTGGAATTATGAGCTATTACAACTATTGTGTATGTTGTTGTAGTTGTTGTCTTTTATTGCTCTTGTAGTGGTTTTAACTTATAAGCGTTGTTTTCATCGGCGCTTAAAGTTGGTTACTGGGTTTTGGAGTATTGCAATAAAGACATACATACAAATAGACCCATACAACACGTAGGTACGACCTTAATGAGGCGGCAATAATAAAAGTCAGCAATAATTATACAGACAAGCTGTTACATATGAATGAAAAAATAATTGTAGATAATAATTGTAATAATAAACATTTTAACAGGTAGGTGTACAAAACGTTCCTTATGATCTGCTTAAGTACCCTGCTTAAAGTGAACTCTAGTGATTTTAGTTTGTTTGCTGCATTCCGCCTTTGCAGTTTACTTCACACATGCGATCATTAAAACCTTAGTGAACTTTTAATTCATCATTTAAAAAACGGTGTGGGTTTTTTAAACAATGCATTTAAAACAATAAAAAAACACACAGAAAGTTGTGAGCACATGGGGTGTTCGATATAAAGAGATTGCATATATTTTGAATACGGATCTTAACGAACATGTATATACCCAAGACCTCTACTATTTCTTCAAATAATTATTCAAGAAAAGGAGACTAGCTCTTCAGCATACCCTTATTACTAAGTTCGGAGATTAAATCCATTCATTCCAATAAGTCGGTTCACATAAAAATTTCCAAATGAACGTCCATTCAGCTTTTTTGTTGGTTATTTGACATCAGATTTTTATAACTCATATGCCATTAGTTTGGTCTTGAGATTCCTTATGTATAGTTTTTGCAAAGTTTGTTTAAACGATCAGCATACTTTAAGTGGCTGCAACTCGTTTAACAAACAAAACTATATGAAAACGACTTAAGAGCTTGAAGGAAATTATAACGAAATGAAGAGCTTATCAAGACCAAAATAATGGCATATAAATTTGGGAAAGAGAATGTCAAAAAACCAAGTACCAATGGAAAAAAGCGTGGGTACCAAGGACTCATGCAGTTCGATAGAAGTGTAAGTCTGGAATACTACTGTTGCTTAGTGGCTGTAGTAAAACCACGACGATGGTAACTATACGAGAAACATATAACTTCGAGTATTTTGCGGAGAGCCTCGTCGGTTTCTTATCTGCCGATACCGACCAGTTATTGCTTTATTATCGGCTTAATATTGATAGCGAATTACTATTGTCGTCTAGGAATCATTCTAGACAGTAAGCTGTCATGGAAGCTCAACGTGGAGGAGAGGGTGAAGAAGGCCTCAACGGCACTTTATGCATGTAAAAGAATGCTGGGGTGTACGTTGGGCTTATCGCCCTCTTATTGGGTTTTTACGGCGATTGTAAGCCCTGTTCTATACTATGGAGTTCTTGTTTGGTGGAACGCCACACAAAAAACAACGTACCTCAAAAAATTAGAGGGGGTATGCAGAATATCAATGCTTAGCATTACGGAGCCCTGCAAACAACACGACGGCTGCACTGTATGCATTCTGCACATTCCACCTGTAGACCTAGTAGCAAAGAACATAGCGTTACCAACTGCAACTGGGCTGAACACATCATTAAACAAACATACATAAATATGTACAACTGAGCCCGAGTTTACAAAGCTTCTCATTCGCAGCGAAGAAGAACTTTACAAAAACAAATCTACATGGCACACAAATCAATATAGAGACAAAATGTCTCAATTGTGTTGTTAGTGTAGAAATAAGAAAAACTGAATTACGCATGAAAACAAATACCAGCAGGATGGCCTAGTGGTTAAAGGCTACTGCAGTTTCGCCATGTGATTCACGGTTCGAATCCCGGTGAAACCTTTGATAACATTACAAAATTGCCTGATGATGATTACGTTGGCGGTTTTCGAAATGGGTCCATCGCAATATGCCAGTAAATGTTTCTTTCTTTTCAGTTTCTATTAGAAAACATAATAATTGAAATTCAATTATTATAAGCCGGTGTTAAGCTCATGAATTCTTAAATATAAATATAAACTGAACACACCATTAAACAAACATACATTAAAGTTTTATGTGTATCTGTTGGTAACAAGTTGGTAACAACCGATAACGTTTTGATAACAAATCTATAACTTTTTCGATAAATAAGCGATAATTTTTCGTTCATAAATTGCTAACTTTTTCATAATAAATCAATGTGCGAACCACGACCGGGTTCTGATGTAAAGTGTCAAACTTTCGATAAGAAATCAATAAATTTTTTATAAAAAATCGATAAAAGGCAATATAAGATGTGTAACACTCCACCATCAACTCCACTAAGTTCATTGTTCCCATATTATGCTGCAATGTAATGGCTACATTTATGCTTACATCCTGTACTCCTCCTCCATACAGTGTACCACCTACAAGCACTATGTTTACGTTACGCTTACACATACCTAACGGTTACATTCTAGTCTCCCCCCACCTCAAGAAAACTTTTGGCTATATTTGCAGGAAAAATTTCTTCAGCTACCAGGATTATAGTTCTGTATGTTTTCAACGCAAGATTGAGTTGTTTCTCCACGCGAAACTTTCCACATTAACAAAACAAATTTTCAACAAAGTCAACAAAAGAGTAAAGAAATTTTTTTTAGAAAAGTAATGCAATGTTGTTGTTGTTGTATTAACGATAAAGACACTCCCCGAAGGAGTGCTATCGATGTTGATGGTCCATTTCCGGATATAGATCCGGTACGTTCCGGTAACAAAGCACCATTAAGGTACTAGCCCAACCATTTCGGGGATTTATATGACCACATTAAACCTTCAACGCCATCCCTCCGTTCCCACCCACTAGTTTCATGAGGGGCTTGGGGTCGCCAGAGCCTCGTCTGTTAATGAAACAGGATTCGCTGCGGGTAGGTGAGGTTGACAAATGGGTTGGAGAAGCTATATATTGCGCTGGCAACCCCTTGAGAGGGTTGCGCTACACAACCCCTTGGATCCCAAAGTATTGCAATATTGTACGTTAACGTTAAGTTAAAATATTTCAAATTTTTCACTGGAAACTTTTTTATATATATATACGTATATATGTGGGGCTTTCTATATTGAAGTACATATTTGTTTGATGTGCCCACTTGCACAAAACGTGCCCAAGTAGCTTTGTCTAGTAAAAGTTTTAGCTACAGAAAATTTTTATTTTGTTTTCGCTTTTTATTCGCTACTTGTCATTTCTTTACTTTTTGTTATTTACTTCCTTCTCGCTATGTAATATTGTTTTCGTATATTTGTTTTGGGCTTTTATAACACTTTTATTTGGTTGCTCCATTTTATTTTTATACTCAGTTGAGCAGAGCTCACAGAGTATATTAACTTTGATTGGATAACGGTTGGTTGTACAGGTATAAAGGAATGGAGATAGATATAGACTTCCATATATCAAAATCATCAGGATCGAAAAAAAATTTGATTGAGCCATGTCCGTCCGTCCGTCCGTCTGTCCGATAACTTGAGTAAATTTTGAGGTATCTTGATGAAATTTGGTATGTAGGTTCCTGAGCACTCATATCAGATCGCTATTTAAAATGAACAATATCGGACTATAACCACGCCCACTTTTTCGATATCGAAAATTTCGGAAAACCGAAAAAGTGCGATAATTCATTACCAAAAAGGGCGAAATCGGTTGAAGCCACGCCCAGTTTTTATACACAGTCGACCGTCTGTCCTTCCGCTCGGCCATTAACACGATAACTTGAGCAAAAATCGATATATCTTTACTAAACTCAGTTCACATAATTATCTGAACTCACTTTCTATTGGTATAAAAAATGGCCGAAATCGGACTATCACCACGCCAACTTTTTCGATATCGAAAATTACGAAAAACGAAAAAATGCCATAATTCTATACCAAATACGAAAAAAGGGATGAAACATGGTATTTGGATTAGTTTATTGACGCAAAATATAACTTTAGAAAAAAACTTTGTAAAATGGGTATGACGCCTACCATATTAAGTAGAATGAAATGAAAAAGTTCTGCAGGGCGAAATAAAAAACCCTTGAAATCTTGGCAGGAATACTGTTCGTGGTACTATATATATAAATAAATTAGCGGTATCCAACAGATGATGTTCAGGGTCACCCTGGTCCACATTTTGGTCGATATGTGGAAAACGCCTTCACATATACAACTACCACCACTCCCTTTTAAAAGCCTCATTAATACCTTTAATTTGATACCCATATCGTACAAACACATTCTAGAGTCACATCTGCTCCACCTTTATGGCGATATCTCGAAAATCCGTCCACCTATTGAACTGAGCCCCACGCCCTTTTAAAATACTCATTAACACCTTTCATTTGATGCCCATATCGTACAAACACATTCTAGAGTCACCCCTGGTCCACCTTTATGGCGCTATCTCGAAAAGGCGTACACCTGTAAAACTAGACCCCACGCCCTTTGAAATACTCATTAACACCTTTCGTTTGATACCCATATTGTACAAACGCATTCTAGAGTCACCCCTGGTCCACCTTTATGGCGATATCTCGAAAAGGCGTCCACCTATAGAACTAAGGCCCACTCCCTTTTAAAATGTTCATTAAGCCCTTTCATTTGATACCCATATCGTACAAACAAATTCTAGGGTCACCCCTGGTCCACCTTTATGGCGATATCTCGAAACGGCGTCCACCTATGGAAATAAGGATCACTCCCTTTTAAAATATTCATTAACACCTTTCATTTGATACTCATATCGTACAAACAAATTCTAGAGTTAACCCTGATCCACCTTTATGGCGATATCCCTAAATGACGTTCACCTATAGAACTATGGCCCGCTCCCTCTTAAAATACTCTTTAATACCTTTCATTTGATACACATGTCATACAAAAACGTTCCAGGGTTACCCTCGGTTAATTTTCCTACATGGTTATTTTCCCTTATGTGGCCACCATAGCTCTCAACTGAGTATTAATGTTCGGTTACACCCGAACTTAACCTTCCTTACTTGTTTACTGCTTGATTTAAAAAAAAAAATGTTGGTGCAATTTCACACACTACGCTTTTTTCGGTTACTTGTTTACCAGTTGGTATGCATACCTTAGCCCTTTGTCGCCCGCCTGGCTGCCTGTTCCGCTTTTTATCATACGTGTAGTTTTTCGCAAATACTTGGAGTGTCGCGTAAAAAATTTTAAGTCAACCATAGTTTAGCTCTCAAAGCGTTCGGCAAACAGTAAAAAATATTACTGAAGGAGTTGTGGGTATCCCTGTTGTGCGAAATGCTGATTTTAGAAGGTTGTCCCTGTAAGAATGTAAATTTGTCATGCAGTTATGTTTTGAAAGGACGCCATGTAGCTTATCTTTTTTTTCTGAAGTTGCTTCAGTTTTCGTGACAGAGTAAAATATTACTCATACGCCGGCTCGGCTTACTTACTTAATTGGCGCTTAATCGTTTAAACGGTTATGGCCGACCAACAATGCGCGCCAGTCGCCCCCGTTTGCTCTGTTAAAAATTCGATCGTTCCCGTTCGCACGGAGTTTTCATTTTCTAACCAGCTGCATCGAATGACTGCAGATACCAACGGCCCTTTATGTCATGATTTCCATAAGGTGGCTGAGAATTGCCGCTCATGTAACTCGAGCGAAATGTTTGATCACTCCACATAATGAAAGCAAATGTATTGACTCTTGCTAGTAGTGATTTAGCGCCGCTGATTGTGTATGTATGCTGCTATATTGGGTGAATGTGGTAAATAGAACATAAGTTGAAGGAATGAGGTGAATATATGAGTCTTTAAAGATAAGTTTCAAGGCATATTCTCACACAGAAGATTTTGGCTCAAAGTTGATGATGTATGACTATGCTTATAGTAGAACTGGAATTTATATGGCGCAATTAGTTACGTAAAAAGCTATCCATTAAACGTATTTTCTCTCACTCCGACGCGTTTGCTTCTTTGTGAGGGAGTCTATTTAACACAAATACGAAAGCACAAATTTCTGTTACTTAATTTCAAATATTACAACGCAGTAGTGTTACCGTTACGTTGGAACATTACCTCTATATATAGAACAGAATAAGGATTTATGTTGGGAAAATAAATCAAAAGAGATTGGTTCCAGTTTCGGAGAACCCAGTCTGAAACGAAAATCTTGGTAAAGGTTGGAATATTACCTCTAACTTGGTTATACCGGCAGTGCCGCAGTCAGACAACATATTTTTCTTATTTTAACAACAGACTTTACCTCAATTTACATTTTTTGTAGTAAATCGTGGAACTATCAATATTGAGTACGGTTAACCTTTCCTTGAAGAAATCCTCGCCTAAGGTCGCGCAAAACTATCTCACACTGACGAAGGATTATCTGAAGTAACCCTTGCATCAACAAAGCTAATGTCCTCCTCCATATTCATAAATTTTCCGGCTCCTGTGTTTTTCTTAACTCTCTCTGCTTAATTGACTTTTGGTTAACTTCCTGCATTCTTTCTTCCTGGTAGATAGAATTACACTACCAATGTCCAAAGGCGTCTTTCAGATTATACACTAATCGCGCTCTTCTTCCTCTGCATGATAATCTCTAAAGGTTTTGGGGGTGTTATCGATATTGATGGTCCTTTGACCGAAATTGATCCGTTAAGTTCTGGAAACTAGCACAATTAAGGTACTAGCCCCACCCATCTCGGGAACGATTTGATAGGACCTTGGGATCTAACTATCTATCGCGCTATCTGGGCTCCAAAATTGATTTGCTATGGGTTATTAAAGGTTGAAAATATATCCCGTAGCAAAAATAATATATATCATTTTTCCCACAGGGTGCATTGCCTTAAGTAGTTAAAATTGTAGTATAAGTTTTTGCAATACCAGCAGCACTTTAGCTACTACGTTTCCACACTCGTTCAAAATCTCACTAAATACGCTTAACATCGTGCACACATTACACACATCTTGATGCTCATGTAAGCTCAATGTCGTTGTTGCCTTTTTGTGTTGTTGCAGCCTTTATTGCGAAATGGCACTTCTATGCACACGCACGGATTGCATGCACTCTACTCCATACGATTCATGTTGGCGATGTTATGTTGCAAGCAACTTAATATGAACTTGTATGGATGATTATACACCAAGAGGCAACCATGGAGGGAAATCTAATGCTAGTGTACGACATTTTTAGTTTAGAACTATAGCAGCGGTGCCAAGTAGGAACCAATTTAATACTTATTAGATCTATAGATTAAGCGCGGGCTTCTCTTACAATTTTTGTTGTGTCCTTTCACTTTTCCTACAAATTGGCCGGCCTACGTGCTTAATGAGACTGCGATTGCTGAGAAGTTTCTCCTGCAGAAGTTTTGCCGAGGAGCGACCTAAGTCAAGGAAAATTTTCACAGTGGTTTGATATTAGATGTCCCACCACTTAAGTCGGGCACCCAGAGAGAAGAACTTTGAAATAGAAAGCTAGAATTTGTACAGGACTGGGTATATATCCATATCTTGAAGATAAAAAAAGTAGTCCTCTTCATCTTGCGGTAGACATCTGCCCTAACGTATTGCTACTCACAGTTACTGCCACAGTCAGCGCCTGCTTCGAGAAAAGGGAATTCAACTGTCCGGTCCGCGGACCTCGCAAAGGCTGAATGGGTCCAAAAGAGAGTCAATGCGTTACCTGCATTTGACTACGCCGAGTGTCTTTACGATACCACTTTCTCTGTCCTGCTCTCTATTGTTTGGCAGATTACAACTATTGAGGTGTCTCTGTCATCCAGCTTTAGGCTTATATGTGACTGTGTCCTATGGGCATCATTAAAGCGGACTTATCGGCTTCAGCCACTTGCTGCCTATTCATTGCACCGGAAACATCTTCTTCACTATTGCAATGGCCAGGGTTTCTAGTGGCAAAGTTTTTGTCAGTCATCTGTCCTGGACTTTCTTCTACGCACTCGCGGGAGAAAACTAAGCGCCCACTTCTCCAGTAAGTTGGATCGACCATAGTACTCAAGCACTGGAGAAATCTTAACGCTCGCCGGCACTAAGAGGGCCCTCGTACAGCCTCTTCTTCTTATCCCTTCCCACTCTTCTTCTCTCTTCACACTTCCCTCACGTTTTCGCACGTGATTCATTGACTCTCCGCTGCTTTCGTTCTCCAAGTTCAACATATAGCTCCGAAAAGGCGGACTCGGCGATCCAAAATTAAATATGCGGAAGACAAAACCGGCCTCATAGAATCGTCTGTTGCTTAGGTTAGATTACGCGTTACTTTAAGAGGTGACACAGTTACGAAAAAGCTCCATTGAACTACAGTTGAATATACTCCATCGCTGAAAGTCATCCAATAGACACGGTCCACATAACGTCGGACGTTACGGAGTTCGACTAAACACTCATATCAACGTTTGGACGTGAAATTATATAAGCTTTTATTGATAAAATTCATTTCGAATGCCCGCAAGCGCCACCAGCTAAAAACTAGAAATTTCCCCTACAGGGTCTATATAGAGCACTAACATTGAGTGCCCACAAATTGCACTTTTATATGGCATGCACTAGCCTGTACAATGTGCTGAGTTGCGTGCGCGCATATCGTTTTAACTCACTCTATGCTACAAGTGTGAGTTTTTCATTGCTATTTTTAATTTTTTTTAGTCTTTGAAACCGATTTTTTATTATTTGGTTTTTTTTTCTAAATTCCCTTTGTTGTCGGCATGCTCAACAATGATTTTGCAGTGTTGCACAGGAATGTGCTCATTGGCATGCAACAACGCACTAAACATATGTGCAGTGCAACATAGTAGTCTAGTTATTGTTGTTGCTGGCTGTTATGAAGTGGCATATACATACATATTCGAGTACGGTTTTTATTTATTCAACTCTAATTTATTTTCATTTTTGCAAGTGTTTCCCTACACTTATTTGTTAGTGCCCAACCAACCAACCAACCGACCAGTCAGCCATCCATTTATCCAGCCAGCAATCTCCTCGTCTAACTGACTAACTATCCTTCCGTCCATTCGTCTGTCCAAGCTGCTGAGCGTTTGCTTAGTGTTGACCATTCGTTTAGTTGTTAGTTATATACCTTGCTGCACTTTGTGGTTGTACATTTTTATACTCAGCGTGCTTTGCACACAGAGTGTATTAACTTTGATTGGATAACGGTTGGTTGTACATGTATAAAGGAATCGAGATAGATATAGACTTACATATATCAAAATCATCTGCGTCGAAGAAAAATTTGATTTGTCCGTCCGTCCGTCCGTCTGTCCGTTAACACGATAACTTGAGTGAATATTGAGATATCTTCACCAAATTTGATACACGAGTTTATCTGGACCCAGATTGGTATTGAAAATGAGCGAAATCGGATGACAACCACGCCCACTTTTTATATATATAACATTTTGGAAAACAAATATTATTAATCATAAATCAAAAATCGTTAAACCTATCGTAACAAAATTGGGCAGAGAGGTTGCCTTTACTATAAGGAATGCTTTGAAAAAAAAATTAACGAAATCGGTTAAGGACCACGCCCACTTTTATATAAAAGATTTTTAAAAGGGTCGTGGACGAATAAAATAAGCTATATCTTTGCAAAAAATAGCTTTATATCAATGGTATTTCATTTCCCAAGTGGATTTATAACAATAAATAGGAAAAACTTCAAATTTAAAAAATGGGCGTGGCACCGTCTCTTTTATGACTAAGCAATTTTCTCTGTTTCAGGAGCCATAACTCGAAGAAAAATTAACCTATCGTAATGAAATTGGGTACACATATTTTCCTTATAGCAGAAAATATTTCTAGTAAAAATGGACGGGATCGGTTAAAGACCACGGCAACTTAGATATCAAACAAGTTTAAAAAGGTCGTAGACTAGAATAATAAGCTATAACTTAGCAAAAAATATTTTAGAATCAATGATATTTCACTTATCAAGTTTTATTGTAAGAGGAAATGGGGAGCGCTTTCTTTTTAAACGGGCGGTGCCACGTGTTATGTAGAAAAGTAATTTATCTGAAATGAAATTTACAATTGAAGCTCCTGCTGAGTATATAATGTTCGGTTACACCCGAACTTAGACACCTTTATTTGTTTTGGTTGCTTTTGCTTTTATGTTCGTCTTTTTTTCCTTGAGTAATTCCGTCTGGTATGTCAACAATGGGTAGCCAAGTGTGCTTTTGTTTCTTTTCTATGTTTTTTTGTTTTTGGAATTTTTTGTATTATACTTTTTTGGCTTTTCTGCATTTTTCATTTTGTTCGTTGTGTACTAACGAGATTTGCTACTATTTTATTGCTTTTTTACCACAACTCTTAGCCGCCTGTTGTAGTCCAAGCCATTGCTTTTTTCATATATTGCACGTTAAGCTCTGTGGGTTTGCTAAAAGTGTAGAAAAAAGGAAATAAACATTTTTAAGCGCATTAAATTTCATGCTTTAGCTGTTAAGCTTTTTAAAATTTTCTTTTTGTGTAAATTTACAAAATTTAAATGACTTAAAAAATGATGTTCGACTTGAAGCATGATTTTCAAAAAATTTGCGATGAAAATATTGTTTTTGTTGTAGCGATAAATAAGGTTTTAAAGAGTGTTATCGATGTTGATGTTCTTTTGGCGGATATAGATCCGGTACGTTCCGGTAGATAACAAGCACCATTAAGATACTGGCCCCATTATCTCGGGAACGATTTAATATAACGACATTCAACTTTCATTGAAGTTGTAACGAATCGATATTAAGCGGTATTACACATAGTATATAATAGTTATTTTCTTTGTCCGAATCTTTAATCGCCAGATCTAAAACTAATATTTGATGTATTGCACCAGGAAAAACATATGAGCAACAAACCCGGTCTAGTTTGTTAGTGCGAGTTTAAACTCCAGCTAAAGTTGACTACAGTTTAACCTTGCCACTTTGTTCGACAACATCAAATTTTGCTGCACATATCAGCTTAAGCGGCCAAAGTGGCAGGGTTTAACTCAATTTTAACTGAAGTTTAAAGTTGAACTAAAAAACCGAGCCTTAGTTAATACAAATCGAAATTAATCTTTCTTAAGCTGTTAACTTTCCCATCACAAATGCGCTAGGAGTATTTGCTGTTAGGTGATCCCACTTAACCGATAACAATTTATTATTATTTTTTTTTTTTCTTTTTTAATTGATTTATGTCAGTTGATCATGATTATCAAGAAACACTAGCCTTTGTTCTCATGTTATAAAAAAGCTTATCTGAAGTGTTTGTTGTATTACTTCTTGTATTTGTTATATTACTGCTTATATTATAGAAATTATATATTATAGTAGTTATGTGAGTACTTCCTAGAACACTTCGAGTATTTGCTAGGAGAGAGAAGTTGTTTTAAAACATATGGCCTGGTACTTAATTGGGTTCTCCCATTTGGACGTCAAACAAATGTTGATAAAATTATAGAGACATTCAGTCTAAATTGAACGACAGTTGTAATCTCACCAAACTTATACGAGTACTTTTTATTGTTTATAGTATTGATATGATTATTCCAAGAAGTTATAACAGTATTTATTTGTGTATGTTCACACCAAAACATCTTGTTTCCAAAACCCCCGACAACTGATTGCTGCAGTCTGTTATTTCATATACATATCTAAAAACTTTAATACATTAACATCTTATGCAATTCTGAAATATTTGAGTATTATTTTGGGAAAAAGGTTGTGCCAAAACATACTTTGATTTTGGTCATGTATATGGTGATGCGCTTCCCGAATTCTCTGCTTCTTATCGATCGTTCAGCGAAGATCAAATTTTGTCTGGTACCTTGGAAAGAAAGGAAGTCTCAAAGATTTTGATAATAAAGTTTCAAACAAACCGCTTTATATAACTGAATGGTTTCCCCCATTTTACCCAATTTGCTCGTCACTAATTTTTTGCATAGAAAAAGGAATCTGTTTATAAGCTTGAACATTATTATTATCAAGTTAGATTGCCATATGTGATGCCACGCTATAAAAGACCTGGAGATCGATATATATATAGCTTTATGTGTTGTGAGCAGTTGTTGTTGTTGTATTAACGATAAAGACACCCCCCCCCCCCCCCCGAAGGTTTTGGGGAGTCTTATCGATGTTGTTGTTCCTTTGACGGATAGAGATCCGGTACGTTCCGCTAGCAATGCGCCATTAAGGTACTAGCCCGACCAACTCGGGAACGATTAATATGACCACACAAAACCTTCTAGACCATCAAGCCCTTGAATCCCTAGTCAAAGTTAACAGTAATTGTGCCGTATACGAGCGCTCATGCGAAGACATGCCATGTCAAATCAATGGCGATCATGGGGCATTTCCTCGTAGAGCGTCACATATGTTTTAAATATCTACGACACAACCTTGGAGAAACCACTTCGATAAATAACTTCGGTTATTGTCTAATTTGTCTAATTATATTACTCTGATTTCGAAATGTGCATTCAACGCTTGACACTTGCTCAAATGCTACTGTTATTCAAATATTAATACAGCTTTTAGTGGCCTCTCTGTCTGTATATATTTTGTTCTATATGTATTTAATGACACCACAAAAAAAATGTAACTCCTGTCCCGTCATTCACAATTTTGTAATAAGACCTCTATGTCAATAAAACTTTTCCCAGCCACCAGTTGACCTTGATTTAGATGTACGTATGTAGTAAGCAGAACATGATATAGGAGTAAACCAAAATATATAGAAAGTAATGCAAAACGGAAAAGAAGTATCAAAATTTAAGTATAGAAATATTATACCGTATTTATTTAAGAATGAAGAGTAAAAAAAAATACACAAAAAAATTTAAAACTTGAAAAATCAAGGAATTTGACACAAAATATCCACTGAAGCACGATTTTATCATAATAATCCGTTTATGACAGCGACTGAATGCATTTGACATTTATCGTGTTGTCATCGTGGTTAGTTTTATTGTATTATTGCGCTCAATGCTGCTGCTGAACATTTTAAATCGTTTTTTTTTTTTTTTGTCTATTTCATAAACTTTTTTTGTGTGTGTTCAAAGTTGTCATTAGTGATTAGTCAGAACTCGTTTTCGGCATTGCAGTGAAAGATTGAAAAATTAACAGCAAAAAAAGCAAAAACGATGAGTGCAAATGCTGCATTATCGGACATCTAGTCGGTATTCGGTATCCGGTTTACGGAGGATGGTGTCGCTCAGAGATAGTTTGGGGGCTAGTCTGAACAAACTTTGTTACTCTTAAAGTCGAAATTCTTTTGTGTACGGGCAGTAATTTTTCGACCTTGAAACATTTAGGGACTTGTTTAAGCTTTTATACTCACCCATACAGGGTCATTATTTTACAAACTGCATGGAGTTTTCGAAAAATAAGTAATGTCATCTCCGACTTAGCAAATGATTTAGCTTTGATGATTTATTACACTTTCTGAAAGTCTCTCAATTCAAAATTTAAATCGATATTTTTTCAATAAAAAAGCGATAACCTTTCGACAACAGTTCGATAACTTTTGAATAAAAAATCGATAACCTTGACTAAACTGGCATTATAAATAACTTCAATAAAATTATAGCACGCCGATAATTCGCTTGTTCAATAACTGATGATTTTTCGATAACAGTTGTTATCGAAAAAGCCAATAAAACGTTGATAAAAAACTTATAACAAGTCGATAGTAATAAAAGAATTTTTCTGAACCCTGCCAAGATTATACCAAAATAGTCCCGAAATAATCCCCAAATTTTAGCTTATAAAATCTAGAAATTATAAAGAAATGGTCTCCAGATAGTGCCGGTAAAATACTAAAATGGTTCCGAAATGATCCCGAGATATTCGTACGAATAATTCTTGAATATTCTCCACCACATTCTAAAATCGAAAGTTGTACTTAAAGCAGTCCCAAAGAACTCAAAAATAATCGCAAAATCAACTCAAAACAGTCCCTGATTGATCTCAGCATTACACAAAAATTCTCGAAACGAGCCCAAAATGATACCTAGGAAATAGTTCTTACATGACCTACAAAAATATATGATCGGACGTAGTATGATTTTTCTGGTTACAGTTTTGAGGAACAAAATTTGAATTGAACAATTTTTGTTTACCATTTTTTTTCATTTTACCACTTTTACCGGTACAATTTTCACGAAATATTTCGAATCGCTTTGGAATCCATATCGTACGATTTTTTTTTGCTGTTCCAGTAAACAATTGCAAATTGTATCAATTTAGAAAAACTATAACAGGTTTTCAAATCGAATTCGAAAAATCAAAGTGCGGCTATGATTTTTTACTCATTATCCGGTATCCGGTTGTCCGTCAAATCTATTACCGCCACAACCCTAGGTATAAGTTTCATTAAACGTGGGTGCGCAAAGTGTTGAAGCCAAATGTAGAAAATATAAAAAAAGTTAATAAGTAATCAAAACGATTAATTTAAAGAAAAAAGGAAAAATACATTCATAAAAAGTAGCGAAAAGTGCGAGGAAATTTTTGACAGTTGATATCGTGTTGATGTGGTAATAATTTTTCCTTGCAATTTGTTACTCGATACCGAACATTGCTGTCCTCTAGGCTGAAATAAATGAGAAAAATTGTTTGTAAAATAAAAACAAGTAAGGAAGGCTAAGTTTGGGTGTAACCGAACATTACATACTCAGCTGAGAGCTTTGGAGACAAAATAAAGGAAAATCACCATTTAGGAATATGAACCTAGGGTAACCCTGGAAGGTGTTTGTATGACATGGGTACCAAATGGAAGGTATTAGAGACTATTTTAAAAGGGAGTGGGCCTTAGTTCTATAGGTGGAAGTCTTTTCGAGATATCGCCATAAAGGTGGACCAGGGGTGACTCTATAATGTGTTTGTACGATATGGGTATCAAATTAAAGGTATTAATGAGGTCTTAAAATGGAGTGGCCCTTAGTTGCATATGTGAAGGCGTTTTCAAGACATCGACCAAAACGTGGACCAGGGTGACCGAGAACATCATCTGTCGGGTACCGCTAATTTATTTATATACATATTTAATACCACGAACAGTATTCCTGCCAAGATTCCAAGGCCTTTTGATTTCGCCGCGCATCACTTTTTCATTTTCTTCTACTTAATATGGTAAGTGTCACACCCATTTTACAAAGTTTTTTCTAAAGTTATATTTTGCGTCAAAAAACCAATCCAATTACCATGTTTCATCCCTTTTTTCGTATTTGGTAAGAATTATGGCATTTTTTTCATTTTTCGAAATTTTCTATATCGAAAAAGTGGGCGTGGTCGTAGACGGATTTCGCTGATTTTTATTACCAAGATAAAGTGAGTTCAGATAAGTACTATAACTAAGTTTAGTAAACATATATAGATTTTTGGTCAAGTTATCGTGTTAAAGGCCGAGCGGAAGGACAGACGTTCGACTGTGTATAAAAACTGGGCGAGGCTTCAACCAATTTAGCCCATTTTCACAGAAAACAGTTATCATTATAGAAACTAAGCCCTTGCCAAATTTCACAAGGATTTTTGTTCGACTTATGGCATTAAGAGTATTCTAGACAAATGAAATGAAAAAGGGCGGAGCCACGTCCATTTTGAAGTTTTCTTTTTTTTGTATTTTGTTGCAGCTTATCATTACTGGAGTTGAATGTTGACATAATATACTTATATACTGTAAAGATATTCACTTTTTTGTTAAAATTTGACTTTAAAAAAAATTTTAAGTGGGCGTGTTCGTCATTCGAGTTTGCTCATTTTATTAGCACACATATAGTAATAGGAGTAACGTTCCTGCCAAATTTCATCATGATATCTTCAACGACTGCCAAATTACAGCTTGCAGAACTTTTAAATTACCTTCTTTTAAAAGTAGGAGGTGCCACGCGCATTGTCCAAAATTTTACTAATTTTCTATTCTGCGTCATGAGATCAACCCACCTACCAAGTTTTATCGCTTTATCCGTCTTTAGTAATGAATTATCGCACTTTTTTGGTTTTTCGAATTTTTCAATATCGAAAAAGTGGGCATGGTTATAGTCCGATTTCGTTCATTTTAATTAGCGATATGAGCCCAGGAACTTACATACCAAATTTCATTAAGATACCTCAAAATTTACTCAAGCTATTGTGTTTACGGGCAGACGGACGGACATGGCTAAATTAATTTCTTTTTTCGCCCAGATCATTTTGATATATAGAAGTCTATATCTATCGCGATTAGTTTTTGCCGTACGGGGTACCGTTATGCGAACAAAATTAATATACTCTGTGATCTCTGCTCAGCTGAGTATAAAAATGGAAAATTGCCGTGAAAACTGGTAATAAGCACTGATCGCCCGGCTGATTGAGTGCCGGACAAACTGACTGTTTTGCAAGCTTATTACCGCTCGGCTGTATGAATGCTTGAGGCAATGAGTATTGCTGATAACCTCGCTAGCACGTCATTCATATAAATTTAAAAAATGTTTATATTTATATGGATGTTTATATGCATTCATAATCGTTTATTTATGTGCATGTGCTGACATATTCATATGGATTATGGGCGCTTTGATCTTTACGATGATTTCATTGAAGCGCATATGGCATTGCAGTTGCTATTTTAATTTGATTAATGCCATTCGGCGACAGTTGCGGCAATGGCAATATAAAAAAATTTGATAAGCAACATACATACATACATATATAAACATATAATATGGTGATAATGTAATTTGTTTATATTAAATAATCAATTATTACGTGTATTGTGGAAAAAGCTATTAAGGTGGTTAAAAATTAAACGTAAGTTTGTAGTGGTGGGGGAATGCACTTTGCCTAACTATGACCTCAACTCAATGCTGCACAATCCGCCTTTCAACTGCGAAGAAAAATCTTAAACTTTGTGCAGACTACACTTACAAATCAATCTCAAAAACTTTTTCGAAAATACAAGAAAATGTTACGAAAATTTCGTACGTTTTATTTCGAGTTTCTGATTTTTCTGAACTTTTCTGAGTATGCAGTTTTGTAGTCTAATAAAGTTTAGTTTAACAAAATATAAGTTATAGATCTCTCAAAATTCGCAATGATATTTGCAAAATGGCGGTCGCTGTTGTGTGATGGTAGCGTGCCCCGCCTACCACAAGTATTTTCAATTAGAAGATAATTTTTCTAAGCGGGGTCGCCCTCGGCAGTGTTTTGCAAGAACTTCAATTTTATTATTATGTATTTCTGCCATGAAAACCTCTCAATGAAAACTTATCTGCCTTGCAGTTGCCATTCGAAGCTGGCAAGAAACAAGTAGGTCCCTTCCCGCCAGCACGACGCAAATTGGAAGAGAAGCTCGGCTTAAAATCTCTTCGGAGTTTATCGCGCCTTACATCAGTTTCGACAACTGAAGAAAAACAAAAGTTTTTGCCATTGTGCACATTCCACCTGTAGACCTGGTAGCAAAGAACATAGCATGAGCGCCGACCATATGGCCATAGTATATAGCGTCATCAGTCACAATATTACCTGATTCCCTATCTGCGCTTCGAGGGAGATCTTAAAGTCACAGTAGAGGCGGACGGTTGGCGCAAAGGTGCGCAAATGGCGGACGAGGCGATACATGTGTACACAGATAGTTCCAAAGTAGTGGAAGGTGTAGGGTCTGCGGTATACTGTGCTGATCCGGAAATAAGCAGATCATACAGGCTGCCGGATTACTGCAGCGTTTTCCAAGCGGAAATATTAGCCGTAACCAAAGCAGTAGAAACCCTGGAAGATAATAGCTTAAGCTGCAACCGTGTTAACTTTTATATTGACAGTCAAGCAGCAAGTACGGCATTAATCTCGCATAGCACAGCATCTAAATGCGTGTTAGAGTGTAAGCAGTCTCTGGAGAGAATCGGGACAGGGTCTATATTGGGTCCCAGGGCATATGGGAATAGATGGGAATGAAAAAGCGGACGAAATAACTAAAAACGGCGCATCCCTTGAAGCTTGCTCCGTAGACGTCCCAATTGGTTTGATAGAGTTTTTGATAGAGTTTTTCAGTTTGGTCGTTAAAACAAACTTCTGGTAACACTACGGACTCAATCAGTCTATGTGAGGTTCTCATGGACCGGCCAGTTCAACCTAACCTAACCTACATCAGTTTATTTTATATATTTGCAAAATGTTTCAAATAGAACAAAGCAAACATGTTCTTAAAATGAACCGCCAACAACAAAGTGTAGCTTTGCTACAAATTTTGACTACAAAATACGACAATTGGGAAACGTTGCATAACAACAAAGGGGTAGCTTTGGCTGAATGTGTTTATCAACGAGTTCGGGTTCGAATCCCACTATCGGGAGAAAAGCTTTGAAGATATTTACCAGATATAAACCAAACAGTTGTCGCCCTGTACGTCTCGATGTCAGTTTCTCCCAAATTATTAAATAAACAGTTTTTGAAACTGGTTTTCATAGTTACAGTTACACACATTGTGTGGAATTCTACTGACTGTATCCTGGATTAGATTAGTTGACGCTAAAATTAAAAATTATTTTAGAAAACTATACATGAATACAAATTTAATTTATTTCAAAAGAAAAGATATCAAATTATTAAAATTTTCCTTTATTAAATAACTTTCTTTCTGTTCCTCTTGCAGGTAAGCCAATTCTATATATTGCATGAGAAATCAACGAAAAGACGCCAGTTTTCGAACATAGCCACCAGTATTAAATGTCGGTAAATATTCCCACTTACCTAATTAAAATTTATAAGACAACAAATATGTACGTGAATTATAATTTACGACAGTCAAGTAATCTAAATGCACAACTTACACAAATTCCTATATCAGAAAATAACGCCGCCCATATTAACCGACCACAAAATAGAATGCTTGTGAATTCTAATTATTTCCCACCGATAATTCTCAGCAGCTCGTCATTTGCATTTGCAATTGCACGCCTTGCTTGGCGACACGCTCCTGTTAATAATAATAGCCACTAGGGTGTGCGCGATAGTGTAATTGTATTTATAGTAAAGTAATTGTAAAAGCTATTTTATGATTGCAAAAAAATTACATCACCGGCACAAACTGAAAAGAAAGAAAAAAGCAACAGATTTGAACAGCATATAAAAAGTGTTATAGTGAGTTGTGGTTAATATGTACAGCTGAGAGTAGAAAAAAAGGAGCAAAAGTTTATAAAGGTCCATTTTTTTACAACTCTGTATGGAAAAAATTCAAAATAAGTCGAGTTTAATAAACCTGAACTTTTTGGTTTGTTAGACTAAAATTATATGTTCTACAAAACTCCATACTCAAAAAGTTTCCCAAAGTTCGATATAACAGGTTTCGGATGTTGTCATGAATATTTTTGAAAACTTCGAATTTTCGAACTTTTTCGAAAATGTTTTCGAAATGAGTTTAAAAAATTTGCATTATGCAATTAATTGAAACCCTTTTTTAATAGTTGATAAACACACATAAAAAGAAGAAAGTAACTGATAAAATTTTATAATATATTTTGTTGCAATTTTTTGCTCATTACTTCTAGATAAATTTTCGTAACACTAATGAAGACAATAATGTATCTTATTTTACTACTTTCTATATTCAAAAATATAAAATGTACCAAGTCGTATAATGAAAACAGTGCAAATCAATTTCAAAAACATTTAAAAAAAAAACCAAAATTTAAAAAAATTTTCAAAAGCTTATTGAAAATTCTGAAACTTTTAATTCTTTTGTCAGTTCATTTCTTTATTTGTTTTGATTTAGAAAAAACTTCAATGTACTGCAGAACCCATGCACACCAAATTCTAAAAGATTTTCGAAAAATGTCGAAAATGCTTAAAAATCTTCATGAAAATTTCGAAATTCTTCTTTTTACTCTTTCTTCTTTGACAATGCAAAACAATTTCCAAAAATGTTTTCGAAAAAATTCGAATATTGGAGAAATGCTTAAAAAGCTCTTTGGAAATTTTGAGACTTTTATTTCCCTTACCAATTTTCAATTGGAATTTTTGAAAAACTAGCGGTTAAACAGTTTTGTAGTGCAGTCAAGTTGAGTCAAGCAAGTTACAAGATTGAAGTCTGTCAAAATTCGCATTCGATTTCGGTACATATTCGAATTTTTTTTTCTGATGTGACTTTTCTTTATATAAAATGTTTTCAATC
This sequence comes from Eurosta solidaginis, assembly GCF_040869045.1. Lineage (NCBI taxonomy): Eukaryota > Metazoa > Arthropoda > Insecta > Diptera > Tephritidae > Eurosta > Eurosta solidaginis. The sequence continues at coordinate 24,290,862 of NC_090321.1, read as the reverse complement.
AAACTCATTTTACTACAAAAGTGTAACAACAAGAAGTTTACGGAAGTTGCTAGGAAGAACTAAAATTTTTTCTCAATTTCTCAAAATTTCGAATTTTATCGAAAACTTTTTCAAAAACTATGTATTGGTTATTGAATGCACTTGAGTTTTTTCTTAAATTAACTAGCATAAATAAAATGAGCAAATAACTGAAACACGGTTTTAACAATTTTCGCTGCTCTTTTGGTGCTCTCAACTGTACATGCATTTGTTTTGAATTAGTAAGCCCGTGTAGTACAATACACAACAAAACGAATGAGCGCAAGCGATGTGTATAAATTTTTTGAACGATCATAAAAATATTGTAAGTAAAATAAAAAAATTGAAAAAAAGCTAAGAAGCTGATTGTGTGGCTAATGGAAAGGTGATATTGAGCTGAGAGCTTAGCAGAATCAATTTAAATATTATTACCTACAAAGTTAATATTTTAATACCTCAATCAAATAAATAAGCGAATCAGATTTAATAGTCGACACGTGTAACTATTTGAGCAAAGCGATCAGGAGTTGAATAAAAAAACAATTAAGACTTGCTTTCTGATAAAAAAAAAAGTAAGCTCTGAGGTAAAAAGGAAAGTTCTTCTATTGTCCTACGCATTTTGTGTATATTTTACATTTTCATCAGGGAACATTTACACGTTGTTAGAATTTTATGTCAAGTAACAAACCGCCTTATTTCAGAATATGTTTCAAAAACACCCTATTTCAGAATTCGATTAAAGAACGCCCTATTTTAGATTTTTTTTAATAAACACCTTAGCTAATGTCAAAATGTATTGAATTTGAGCCAAGATAAGACATTTTCGAAACAAAATCTGATATAGGGCATTATTCAACCAAATTCTTAGATAGGACGTTATTCAAACGCTTTCTAAGGTAGGGCGTTTTAGAAACGGCAACCGAGATAGGGTGATATACCACTCAGCAATCGAAATGATATTTCACATACATTGAACATACTGTAGTTGCCCTAAAAATAACGTTTTACCCGAAATGCCAGAGTCCCTGATGAAGATATAAAAACCATCAAAACGCATAGAAGAAAATAAAAAAAATTTGTTTCATCTCAAAAAGATCGTCCGAAAAGCGACCCTATTAAAAAAAATGTAAGTAGTTCAATGCCTTTGTCTCTTGCGAACATTTAAAATGAGCATCGTAATCCACAAATCAAAAATAGATGCTCAAAGAACAACCAATAAAGTTGTAGCGCAAAAAATTGTCTGCAATAAACGCTGGAAAAGAGCCACAACGAATGAAATTGCAAAACTCAACTTGCAGTGACACTTCAAGGATGTCCGACTGAAGCAAAAAAAAAAAAAACAAGTAAGGAAGATTAAGTTCGGGTGTAACCGAACATTACATACTCAGTTGAGAGGTATGGTGTCAACATAAGGGAAAATAACCATGTAGGAAAATGAACCGAGGGTAACCCTGGAATGTGTTTGTACAATATGGCTATCAAACGAAAGGAGTTAATGAGTATTTTAAAAGGGCGTAGGGCTTAGCCCTATAGGTGGACGCCTTTTCGAGATATCGCCATAAAGGTGGACCAGGGGTGACTCTAGAATGTGTTTGTACGATATGGGTATCAAATTAAAGGTATTAATGAGGGTTTTAAAAGGAGTGGTGGTAGTTGTATAGGTGGTCGCCTTTTCGAGATATTGGCATAAAGGTGGACCAGGGGTGACTCTAGAATGCGTTTGTACAATATGGGTATCAAATGAAAGGTGTTAATGTGTATTTTAAAAGGGAGTGATCCTTAGTTCCATAGGTGGACGCCGTTTCGAGATATCGCCACAAAGGTGGACCAAGGGTGACCCTAGAATTCGTTTGTACAATATGGGTATCAAACGAAAGGTATTAATGAGTATTTTAAAAGGTGCTCAAGTGCTCAAGTTATCGTGTTAACTGGGCGTGGCTTCAATCGATTTCGCCCTTTTTCGCAGAAATAAGTTATCGTCCCAGAATCTAAGCCCCTACCAAATTTCACAAGGATTGGTAAATTTTTGTTCGACTTATGGCATTAAAAGTATCCTAGACAAATTAAATGAAAAAGGGCGGAGCCACGCCCATTTTTAAATTTTCTTTTATTTTTGCATTTTGTTGCACCATATCATTACTGGAGGTGAATGTTGACATGATTTACTTATATACTGTAAAGATATTACATTTTTTGTTAAAATTTGACTTTAAAAAAAATTTTTTTTAAAGTGGGCGTGGCCGTTCTCAGATTTTGCTAATTTTTATTAAGCATACATATAGTAATAGGAGTAACATTCCTGCCAAATTACAGCTTGCAAAAATTTTAAATTACCTTCTTTTAAAAGTGGGCGGTGCCACGCCCAATGTTCAAAATTTTACTAATTTTCTATTCTGCGCCATAAGCTCAACTCACCTACCAAGTTTCATCGCTTTATTCGTCTTTGGTAATGTATTATCGCACTTTTTCGGTTTTTCGAAATTTTCGATATCGAAAAAGTGGGCGTGGTTATAGTCCGATATTGTTCATTTTAAATAGCGATATGAGATGAGTGCTCAGGAACCTACATATCAAATTTCATCAAGATACCTCAAAATTTACTCAAGTTATCGTGTTAACGGACGGACGGACGGACGGACATGGCTCAATCAAATTTTTTTTCGATCCTGATGATTTTGATATATGGAAGTCTATATCTATCTCGATTCCTTTATACCTGTACAACCAACCGTTATCCAATCAAAGTTAATATACTCTGTGAGCTCTGCTCAACTGAGTATAAAAATACGAAAGCAAATACGAAATAAATAAAAGAAATAAAAAATTTCGAGAATGCCAAAGCGTAACCAATATACTTACTAGAATCGCCGTAGTAACTTCAATGTTGCAAGTGAAGCTCAGGCGAAGAAAAAAAAAGAATGTTTCGGACGGCGTTTGTCTGCAAGTATCCATAACGACTGCGAGCACGATTTTTCTACACATTATACCAACATAATAATTTGAACAGTTGTACATCAACAGCTCTAAACATATTGACCAAATAAGGAACAAACTGTAAAAGGGCAGCAGAAAAAAAAGTGCAGGCTGTCTGGAAGGACGTTTATGAAAGCAAAGCAAACGATACGTGGCATAAACATATAAAATGCTACAATAAAAAACGAATAAAATATGGTTGTGCAAAATCAGCAAAATTTTTTGAAACTTAAACGAAACACGAAAAAGGACTCAACTCAACTCACACCGATAAGCAGCTAAACTGACAGCTAAACCGACTGTTTTGCTAACACAGTATTTGACCGCTTGCCTAACTGTCTTTGAATGGCTGGTTAAGGCAAAATGGTTGCCGGCTTAAATCTGCAGACATTGATTATAACAGCTGATTCGTCCAACCTTATGGGAATCAATGTAATCGATTATTTGTGCCATATCGTAACGCTAAGGTCGTAACCGTATCGCAGTCAACCAATTGGTTTTTGGTTTCTCGCCATATCCATAACCTAAAAATGTTTGAGTTGGTGAATTTAATAACTTTTTGTAGATTTTATTTATTGTTTTGGATACGTTATGAGTAAGAAACTTATTTTTTGTGGAATATGTTTGCAGCATTAATCGATCACAATGTATCGTATAGGGTTACGTTAGGGATACAACTACAGCGATACGACAAAAGGCACCAATGACTCCGCTTTAAGGTAGTTACTTCAAGGATGTTCTTTTGGTTTTTTACAGACAGTGAGCTTTTATCATTTTTTTTTCAACGCCAATTGAAAATTTTTTGGTAGTGAATTCTTGAAGAACTTCTAAACTGTTTTTCGTAGAGCTGTGATTTCGACCCCTGACGGATATATTGATTGGGTGTACACTCCTGTCCTTCTCTGTTAATGTAATCGGCTGTTTTTGATGTACTCTGATAAATCGTCTAAATTTAAGTATATCCGCCTGTCCCTTCGGTAGGACTGCCTAAGATCATCTGAAAATTTTGTCTAATATAAAAACAACCTTACAAGAGGAGAGAAGCTGCTACAAAAAATAAAAAGGAAAGGAGCCAGTCCGATTACAAGAAAATTGTTCATAACGTGATGCAGGGTCACTGAACTCAGAATCTAGCGTAATTTTGAATTGTTCATTGTGGACAGAATTCTTTAGGAAACAGAGATCCTATATATTGGCGCTGATTCAAAGGTCTAGTTCACGAACAGATCGAAGTTTAATGGTGGATGCTACCCTACCATTTTTCGCGCAGAAATCCATGCAATAGATGTTTGCGGTACAGAATGTCTGTGAAGAGCCTTATATTAGAGGAGTATCCTCATTATGTCAGACAGCCAGGCAGCATTGCGTTCTTTACAGTCCCACATAAATACTTCTGAGCTAGTGAATGAATTCATTGGAGTCCTAAATGGCCTTGAAGAAAAAGTAAGGTTATGTTAACATGTGTTCTCGTGTCTCAGAGATATGAAGGTAATGAGCAGGCAGACTACTTAGACATGCTTGGTGCTATAGCGGCATTCTATTGTCTAGAGCCCTATAAAAAAAACACCAGAGGGAAACCATAAGTAACTGGCAAACAAAGCAGTCCAGATATCACTGGATTGAATTATCGGCGCAAAGATGGGCCAAATTGTTTATACTCCCAGCAACGAGAGTATCAGCCAAATTCATAAACTTAATAAGAGAGGACTTACGAGCTCTTACTGGGTACTGCAGGGGACACTGTTGCCCACGGTAAGCAAGTTAAATCTATCCGATACACGAATCTGTCGCGTTCGTGAGCTGGTGGATGAAACGCCGGTTGACATTCTCTGTGAATACGCCGCTTTGGCATCTTTGGGGGGGGGGGGGGGGGGGGGGGGGGCAGTGCCTCGAGGCCTTCACAAATAATAAGCTCCGATTATCATTTGAAATTTTTCCAAAGTTCAAATGAAATCAATTTGCGCTCCTAACAGCTATTTGGCAAGTGTCGAATATAGATTAATGCTTAGTTAAACCTTACAATATTTATAGACCTAGTTTTCAAATGACTGTATGAACAATGTGTAAATATTTGCTAACTATATTTGCATTTCCGTGAAATTTAGCGCAGACTCGATAAATGAGAACAAACCTTCCTTTGTTAATGTTTGCCGCAAACCTTAAGTAAGCAAAAGATAAGTGATTAGAAAGTAGTACTAAACGTAAAGTAAACTAAAACGTCACAAGAATACTGATAAGCTTGAATGTTTTTACTTAGCTGTATTCGTCACTAAAATGTAGTATTCAAAAGATTTTGAGATTAGATTGTGACAAAAGTATATTGGTTTGTCATTGCTTGGTTAGATTATATCTACCTCATTTCTGTATGCTTTAAGCACCTCCTCGAAAAATAATTTTTACACCAAGGTGTTTTCAAACGAAAATTGCTTGGTTTTTAGCCATATTTTTGTGATCCTCTGCTGGTTTTGCACTGCCGGTGCATACAGGAAAACTTGACGGTAAGAAATGCGCTTATTTAAAAGGCGCTTAACCGTTTAAACGGTTATGGCTGTCCAACAAAGCGCGCCAGTCTCTTCTTCTGTGGGTTAACTGACACCAATTGGTCACACCAAAAGAATTTAAATCGTTTTCCACCTGGTTCTTCTAGTGGAGTGGGAGCCGCTCTTTTCCTTTGCTTCCATTGGCAGGTTCTGATAAAAATACATTCTTATCCGGAGTATCATCGTCCATTCTCATAACATGGTCTAGCCATCATAGCCCCTGCGTTTTAATTCGCTGGACTTTACTTTTCAATTGCCTACTTAGCCCAAAGCGATTCATTCTTTGTATTCCTTATATGTTATTGCTTTACGTTGATAAGAAATTCGTCACCGTCTATACAAATAAAAAAATGTAATCGTTAAAATGAATAATAATTATAATCAACGTAATTACTCATTGTCTGTTGATATAATAAACGAAAAGAGGCATATTACCTAAACAAATTGACTTCTATCATAAAACTTGCAGTTTCGTGAGACGCGCCCCAGATCGTTAATACGATTTTAGAACAAGTCTTAAGGATAGATTACCAGCTCCCAATAAAAATTTGGGCTTGTGCTATTGGCTTTGGTGGCATGTACCACCTGGGATAAACATTTTCAACTTTCCCTTACTCGATATCTAATGTGGGATTGGTTAGGTTAGAGTAGCCACCAGTGCGAGCACCAGTGCACTTAGGCTCAAAAAGGTCCCATTGTGATACCACGTGGATCTCTCCCCTGTTCAAACCAACAGGTCGATTCAGCAAATGTCAGGAATTTCTTAGGTTCTAACTTAGCCAGATCACAAAGATAGTCAAAGAAGGGAGATATCAGAGATTGTGGGATATCAAATGGATAAATGTGCTGGATATAGGTTTGAAAGCTTTAAATTTTCTCTATGGTTGGAGAATAATTTGTGACCGATGCTGGCGATCAACTCGAGAACTATAAGCTTGAAAAATAATTAGATAATGATGTTGAATATCAGTTTGAGAAATATATATTTCTCGAAGGTTAGACAAATGTTTAGCGATGTTTGTTGGGATACAGTTATTCATAGATTTGTCTCGTGAAAACATATTAAAAACTAGTAGACATGACAGACGTTGGTCTAACTTTGCTCTATCTGATTAATTTTTACTTTACTCTGCCTCCCCTTATGCTGATCGTTTTATTTACTCCTCCCTCCGCCTTTCTCTCTCCCTGCGCCTCTTTTTCTTTCTCTCACTTCTTTTCTCCATCTATCACTATATCTTCCAACTCTATTTCTATCTCTTTCTCCTTCCATTTTCTCTTCTCTCTAGGTCTTCTTGTTCTTCTCCTTTCATTATTCGCAGTCTGAGTTCCAGTCCCAGTCCCATTTTCAGTCCAGTCCTATTCCTGCTAGTAGTGCCAGTAACAGCCCCAGTTCCAGTCATTGGTCCACTTCCCATAAAGAAACTTAACAAATACTCTCCAGGTTGCTGTGAAGCTATCTTGCAAAATACAATTTACGTCACACATCATTTAAGTAAGATACAAACCTAAAAAAAAAAAACAAAATATAAAAAGAGTTTCCCCGAAAAAGGAAAAGAAACCAATCCCCTAAAAAGAACAAAGAAACTGGCTGACATTAACCCTTTGACCGACATAGCACTTAAATTCGCAGAAGGATTAAGCAAAGTTATCTCAAATTTAGTTTCGTATATACCATGCCGGAAATCGAACTAATTTTAACAGCAAAGAATCGTAGTTACTCCAGAAGTGGAAGTTGGAAAACTATTTCTACTATCAAAATAGGTGACTCTACATACTCTTTTTTTTAATTTATGTGCATTCGTTGCAGATCTAATGTGGTTGCCACACTCACCAGCGAATGTAGAACGAATTTTTTCTAAAATAAATTTAAACAAGACAAAAATCAGAAACCGTTTGGAAACTGATACATTAAAAGGAAAATTGCTAGCCCAAGATTATTTAAAATTTAATAACTCTTTCTGTCATAATATTGAACCGCAAATAAATATGCTAAAAAAAATGAACGCGAAAATGTGTAACTCAGAAACTAAAATAATATAGGAGTTTATGCGAGGTTCGATTCGAGTTCAAAGAAAAAAAAAACAAAAAAGCAATTGTTAAAATAACTGAAAACAAGTACCTTTTGTATGTAATACAAAATTTATCTTTTAAAACGTTTTTGCTATTTATTAAATAAAACGAAATTAATTAAAAACGATTTTATATGTTGTTTGAGAAAAGCGCTTCTAAAGTTAATATTGTTGAATGAAATACGGCGATCTCATTTTGGTTTCCGGCGAATACAATCGTACGTCCCCTGGTAATAACCCAACTTCGTCCTAACTCAACTTTGGTTGTTATTGGTTGTTGCCATAGATATGACGATTTTTGATGATTTTTTGGACGGTGTCTGACGACTTGGAAAAAAATATATGGCAACGCTGTACCCAATTAATATTGAAATGCAAACATTCCTCTTTATATTTGCTGGAGCAAGTATCTGGAGCGAATTGAAGATGCTTTCAGAACATATGTTAGTAATTTTAAACATAAGATCCAAAGAGAAATGTATCAGATGCAATTTAATTATCTGGTATTTAAGAATTCATATTCAACGGCAAAGATATGGATTGTTTGTAGTATTGCGCCGATAAAACCGAACGCTCGAGCACTCTCCTTAAGAACGGAGGAGCTAAGAGCTCGTAGTCGATTGCCACGAAGAAACACTTTCATAAGTATCGAGTATATGGGAACAGTTTCAGACCAACTATGCGAAAAATCGCCTCTCTCATTTTTGTAACTTGCGTGGACAGTTTCCGACAAGTTTTGTGTTCATATTTCTACCATTTGAGTATACAAATTTTAACCAACATATATTCGATTTTGAGAATATTGCCGTCCACTCATAAGAAAGAAAGAGAAAGTTTTTCTGGAAAGTATTTTCATGAAACTTATTCTTTGTAAGAAATATTATGCATATATGAAGATATAATCCCATTTTTTTTTTGATAAGAAATATATTTAGTATTCATAAATTTTACCGAGTTTTTCAATGCGTACGCTTCAAGGGTAACGAGTACTAACGTTTGAGAGTTTTTTTGGAAAATATTGTTTTCACGGCTTCTTTAAACTGATACAATACAAATTCTATGGTTCAACCTGGGTTGTTTATATCCAATCTTCAACGTTACTTCTCAAATGTACCTCAAGTGAAGAATCAACACGTTCGCATTAAAAAGGCATTTTTTGTATAGTTTTAACGTTGAGCTTCATGTTGAGCAAAAACCTTTGTTTTGTATAAGAACTATATATATCAGTATGTGAACAGAAGGTATCTTCAAGGCTTCAAAAAAATTTGCTGTATGACTACACTATGCGACAAAATCAACTTTTTTTCTGGGTATTGGACCAAACCCACTTTTTTGTAGACATTGAGGCTTAAGTAGACAAAGTACTATCTCCGTTTTTCGAAGTTAGCTTCCAAAAATAGATATCGGCTTTCGAAGTTCGAAATTCTACATTTCGAAATTTTATTTTTTTTTTTTTTGTTAACGCGTTCAGCAAATTAAAAAAGTAAAAATGTGGTCGTGGGCCTCTTTCTTTTATTTGAATGGCTGAATTCTTTTTTTGAAAAATTACAGTACGAGCAATTCCAGTGTGAGTATGTGCAGACATAAAAGTAGTATCCACTATCATGGAACTATATGACTTTTCACCTCGTATAATAGCTGTTATACTAAATTTCTCAACAAAAGAATTCAGCCCTTCACATAAGGGAAAGGGCGGACCACAACCTCATTTTAATTTTTTAATTTGCTGAATGCGTTAACAAAAAAAAAAAAAAAAAAAAAAATAAAATTTCGAAATGTAGAATTTCGAACTTCGAAAGCCGATATCTATTTTTTGGAGGCTAACTTCGAAAAACGGAGATAGTACTTTGTCTACTTAAGCCTCAATCTCTACAAAAAAGTGGGTCTGGTCCAATATCCAGCCGGCTGTTGCACGGTACCATTGAGGCTCTACGAATTTTTCGACAAAAAAAAAAAAAAAAAATTTGAATATTCATGTGAGGTTTGCTGGGAGGTAAACAATGAGGCAATTTTTGAGAATGGTATCTGCTTTTTTCCTACAGGGTTAAAGCACAAGCAACTCGTACTAACCTAAAGTTAATTCTTATGCATTGTCCCTCTTTATTAGATTTGTTGTTGTTGATAAAATGTCACTTAATTGCTGACCTAAACATTAAATAACTAAACTGTTTCGTTGTTTTTCGTGAATGCATTAACAACATAATAATTATTTATTGTGTTTTAACAAGTTGTTGGTACTTTCATATACTCACAAATAACAAAAACATATTCATTATTTGTTCTGGCTTTGATGTTTCTGTGGAAAGTTGACGGTTCGTTGCCTCACTCATTCGCTTTATCTGATATTAAACATGACAAGTCGAGTGAGCGGATACAGGATTATAGATATCATATTTTGTACTTATTATTTGTATGTACTTATTTATGTAAGAAAAATAAACAAATTTTAAACTGAGTGTGACTTGCGTTCATTCACTTACTTACTTAGTTGTTGCGTTACTTTAAAGTTCATTTATGCAAGTATTGCATGTTTGGAAGGGCACGTTGCGAAGCAAATGATCAGGAGTGCTGTTATTGTGGGCGTGTTGTGAAAATGTTTTGAAATATGTTTTAACCAAAAGCACACAATTGCATGACTTCTATTCCTAACAAAAAGTGGTAGTTAAAGTAATATTGCGGTTATGTAATGATTGTAGGGCGGCATATAGAGGTAACATAATTCAACAATGGGAGAAGGAAGGGTTAAATATGGGGACCAATAATAGTTCGATTTAAAAACAAATTATTTTACAATTTAATAGAACAAGGTAAAATTAAGTTAAATAAAATATTAAGTAAACTAAAACAAAATAACAATGATTTAAACTCTGTTGGTGTGACCAATTGGCGCCGGTTGGCGGAGCGAATGGCGCGCCTTGTTGGACGGCCATAACCGTTTAGACGGTTAAGCGCCAATTAAGTAAGTAAGTAAAACAAAATAACATAAAACTAAATAGAATAGAACAAAATAAAATGAAATGAAATAAAACTAAACCAAGTATTAGGGTTATTCCGGTCAATTTTAATAAATTTTAATATTTTGTTTTTAGGCTATTTGACCTATTGTGGGTTCCAGTAAGAAATAAAAATTTGGTAATTATTCCACTGTTGCGGCCCTGCGTTTCGCTAGCCGTCCTAGCTTCTTCAGGGGCGAAGTCTATTTATTTTCAACAATAAAACATAAGAAATAATTACATTAGTTTTTTTTTTTGTCACAATTTTTGAAATTCAACAACAATAAAGTGTCACAAAACAACAATTTTAGCTAAGCTAATACTAATTAAGGTACAAAAAGGACGCACATACATGTATACACGTAAACAAAAATTAACATCACTCACATGATATTTTTTCTTAACTCTAAAAAATTTTTTGGTACCACTTGCAATGGGTATCATAGTCATACTAAACATAAAAATATTATAAACATAAAAGATAGCTTGCTGCAATCGCTTCTGTATCCTCCTTCTTGTTTATCGTGATTTCCCTTTTTTGCATTATTCGGAGGCTCTCTAGCGTGTATCGGACTTTTCCTCTTTTGTTTTTGTCTATTATTGTGGTATTCGCGAGATCAGCTGTATGTCCAGTTGATGTTATGTGTTGTGATAACGCAGTGTTGTTCTTTTTCTTCTGTATGTCAGCTTCGTGTTCTCTTAGTCGTACGCTCAGATTTCGCTTTGTGGTCCCAATATATACCCGGTTGCAATTTTCGTTAACTTTTTTGTTTCCCATGCAACTGATTTCATACACAACATTATTTTGTTGTAGGATCTCGATGGGGCTCTTTGTATTTGTAAATATGCTGGACAGGGTGCAGCTGGATTTATGTGCTATTGTAATGTTCGGCTTAATATTCATGCTTTTTCGAACAGTTTCCGTAAGTTTGGGGATATATGTAACGCTGTAATATTGTTTCGTTGAATTCGTTGTTTGCGATGTTAGTGCTTTGGTATGTTTCGTTTCTGTTCTCAGTGTTTTTTGCTGTATTAGATTTTGTATCATGTTATGTGGGTAGTTGTTGTTTCTTAATATTTGGTATATTTTTCCGATATTGGCATTGTGAAATTGTTCGTGGCTTATAGACAGAACTTTGTTTACGAAATTTCTCGCTGTGTTTAATTTATATTTAAAAGGCTGCGATGAAAGGAAATTGATCATCCGTCCCGATGACGAAGGTTTGGCATACCAATCGAATAAAATAGATCCATTATTTTTGTGGATCTTGACGTCAAGAAAGGGGATGCTGTGATTTTGCTCTACTTCCAGGGTGAATTGTAACTTATTGTGGTAGCTGTTGAGCGTATTTAAAATTATTTCCAAATCTTTGCGGGTGACTATTGCCAATATGTCGTCTACATATTTGACCAGAAACTTTATTTTCGTATTGTGTTGTTGCTTTAATGTTGCGAAAGTGTTCTCGATTAAATCATCCATAATTATATCTGCTATAGTTGGGGAGAGGGGGTTGCCCATGGGCATTCCAAACATTTGGGTATATATTGTGTTGTTACACATGAAATAGTTGTTTTCCATGAGACAAAAGTTTAGTATGTCGCGGAATTTGTTTTTGGGTATGTTCGTTGTATTTTGTATTTTCTCCCATTTTTTCATAATAATGTTGATAGCGAGATAAGTTGGAATGTTAGTAAAAAGGGATATGACATCAAAAGATACTAAAACTTCGTCTTCAGCGACACTAATGCCATGAAGCCTCTCTTTTAAGTCAAACGCATTATTTATATTGTATTTTTCACATATTATATTCTTTATTATGTTGCCTACATACCTGGATAACTGATAGCACGGAACGTTCAAAGAGGATGCGATTGGACGGAGGGGGAAGTTAGGCTTATGGATTTTTGGTAATCCATAGAGTCTCGGCGCATTAGCTGCTGAGCATGAAAGTTGCTGTTTTTCTTTCGCAGAGATGTATTTGTTTTTGTATAAATCGTTGACGATGTTATTGTTTTTCTTTTGTAGTGCGTGTGTTGGATCAGTTCTGGTTGCTCTGTATTAAAACTAAACCAAATCAAATAAAGGGAGATGAAATGAAATAAAATAAAATAAAATAAAGTAAAATGAATCAATATAAAGTAGAATAAACAAAATTATTATAATAAAACAAAACAAAATAAAATATGATAATACAAAGTTTCAGAAATAAGATAAAATAATATATAGTAAAATGACAAAATACAATTGAATTAAATAAACAAATTAGATTAAACTTAACAAATGAAATTCAATTAATTATAACTCATTAAAATATACAAATGTATAAAATAAAATGAATCAAACTAAAATGTAATAAAAAGATAAAATAAAATGAAATATAATAAAATAATAGATATAATAAAAAAAATATAAAAAATTAAATAAACAAGAAATAAAAAAATAAAATAATATAAAGAGCCATAAAATAATGTAAACCAAATTAAAATAAAAGGAAATAAATTTAAAAAATTTAAGTAAATAAAATAAAATAAAAGAAAAGAAAGAAAATTAAGTAAAATAAAATAATAATTAAGTAAAATAAAATAAATTGCGGCCACATTGGTGTGATGGTAGCGTGCTCCGCCTATCACACCGTATGCCCTGGGTTCAACTCCCGGGCAAAGCAACATCAAAATTTTAGAAATAAGATTTTTCAATTAGAAGAAAATTTTTCTAAGCGGGGTCGCCCCTCGGCAGTGTCTGGCAAGCGCTCCGATTGTATTTCTGCCATGAAAAGCTCTCAGTGAAAACTCATCTGCCTTGCAGATGCCGTTCGGAGTCGGCATAAAACATGTAGGTCCCGTCCGGCCAATTTGTAGGGAAAAATCAAGAGGAGCACGACGCAAATTGGGAGAGAAGCTCGGCCTTAGATCTCTTCGGAGGTTATCGCGCCTTACATTTATTGTTTTTTTTTAAATAAAATAGAGTGCAATGAATAAAAATAAAATAATATAACAGAAAAATAAATAAAAAAGAAAGAAAAATAAAATAAATCTAAACAAAATAAAGTCTGATAAAAAAAAGCTTAACAAATAAAGTAAAATAAAATATAATAAAAAGATACAAAATATAACGGAATTAAATTCAAAAAAGTTCAATAAAATAAAATGAAATTATATTAAACTAAATAAATTAAATTAATGGAAATCAACAAACAGAAAACATTCGACGGTAGAATAATAACAGAACAGATAAACACAATTTCTGACACAATATTCGAGCTTTTAAAACTTGTTTACAAGAAACAAAGTACATAATCACACAGGTACAACAGACAAACACACAACAACAAATAAACACAAAACAATTAACGCTCAAAAACAACAATCCCACAAAGAAGGTTAAACGGCTAAAATCACGGACTTTTACCTGCCTCAGTCAGCCACACAAATCGATCAGTAAAACCCACCCTCGGTTGTGAATGAGTGCACAGCACATACACATACCTAAATATACACAAGCATCAATTTTGACAATACCTGCTCATGTACTTACGAACTATAAATACAGAACAAATGCCAACAACTGATCAGAACGAAAATCGACACTGATGTTGGCACAACGCCCAAACCGGTTTGTCTCGAAACCTAATTTGACAAAGGATGACGGAAAATCGTTTCAATATACATACATCATTTATCCACCCTGTCCGAAAATCAACAAAACAAAATAAGTAAACTCAAAAAATGTAAATTAAATACAACTAATTAAAATTTGCAAATGTATAAAATAAAATAAAAAGATAATATAAAACAAATAATAATGAAATATTATAAAAAAGAAATAACAAAATGAAATAAATTGCCATAAAATAAATTAAAATAAAATGAAATAAATACATGGTGATCAAAAGGAATATAAACAAAAAAGGCAACTCTTAGAGACCAATTGTACAGCGAACAACGGAACATTCATATGGCGTAGCAGCTAAAAAAGGCTTGCACTGATATGAATGTTGGAGACTCGAGTTCAACGCTCAGCTCCCGAAAAGCTAGCTGATGAAGAAGTGAAATTCAGAAACATGTCCTAGTAACCATCGCCGTTTGTAAAACTTACAATTTTTCTCTAATATCAATTAAATAAAACCAAAATAAAATGAAATAAAACAAAATAATGGTCTCAAGGATAAATAAAATGATATATTTTGCGGTATTATAATTTATATAATTGGTCGATATTTCGGTTTCAATCTGAAACCATCTTCAGGAACAAATGAATGTACTTACCTATATAAATTATAATAGAACAAAATATATCGTTTTATTTATCCTTGCGGCCTTCAGCTCAATAATTAACCAAAAAGTTAAAATACATTTATAAGGCTAATCATAAAAATAAAGTTAATTTTGGACACACTACATATATGTATATCAATGCGAGTGCCGGTTCAAAACTTGTTTACTTCAAAAAAAAAAATCTAAATCTTCCTTTCCTAAAAAATTACAACAGATTACCATTACCCTTGAAACCGTTTCACAGAAACCGCAGTATTTGTCTTCTCAAAGTTAAACCATATTCAAAAGCTTGAAAGCATACATGCATATGTTTATACAACAAAAACATTAAGCGGAAACGCATATTAGCCAAGTACTTGAAGAGCCGTCAAAACACCAACACGACTGACTGACATTTCAATGCGTCGCATGAGTGACAAAAAATTAGGGTTGCATAATGAAAGGTTAACAGGAAGGAAAGGGTAAAAGAAGCGAACACGTAAGGTAAATGCGGCAACAGGAAAGCAGCAATGCCGACGGCAAAATGAAACATGCCCGCTGCAAAGACGAGTTGCAGCGTCAAACATACACAAACATACAAACAAGTTGAAACATTTGTTATTGTACGTATGTATATGAAATTATGTATTTATTTGCTTTTCTGTAGGTATAGGGAAGTGATTGCACAGTTTGTTGTTGCATTTTGTTCAGTTCATTACTCGTGGTTATTGTTGCTCTAACTGAATGCTTTTTTAGTTGTTGTTGTTCCCTTGACTACAGTCAACGAAACGCCTTTTCTTGCCTTTTGGATATACATAATTCCATACATACATACACATATACACACACATATGAATTCATATGGCTGCCTGTAGGTTTGTCGGATTGTAGTACAACAAAGAGGGTGGAGTCAAAAAGTCACGCACGCAACTTCACTTTAGCTGCCATTCCGCCTCAAAGTGTTCTACAGGCCGGTTCACTCACTGGTTGTCTGCCTGCCTGTGATTGTCAAAATTACTGTGGGCGGAGCAGTCACAACAACAAAATTTCACATGCTACATACTGTTTGTTATTCACTAGAGTTTACTGTAGTCAGCAAAATTTTTATATTTTACTGGAGTTGAAGAAGACGGAGGAAGCAAAATGAAATGGAAGAAATTTATGTATGCATGTGTGTACGTACTATGTTAATAAGTGTAGAGAAACATTTGCCGGCGGCATTTGAAATCCCAGGCATTCCATTCTATTTAAATTAATATGTGCTGGGAATGAAAATTGTGTAGCTAACTATTAAAAGGGGCGTTTAAAGGGAATGGAGTACTTACGAACATACTTACATATATAGCTATTTAGTTGAGCTTTATGTTGACAAAGTTGCCAGGGAATGTCTCCAAATGAAGTTAAAAGAAATAAAAATAAAATAAAAAAAATTTAAGCACTTCCTTTATATAAATGGACAAAAATCAGCGAAAAATGTGTCCTTATTTAAAGACATATTCCTGCTAAACCTTGATTTTTAAATTTTTGCGCTCCTTCGAAATAGTAAAATATTTCGTTTATTTGGGAACCAGCATCAACACTAGCAAAAACATCAGCTCTATAATCCAGCGAAGAATCAATATTGCCAATATGTGCTACTTTGGACTAGGTAGGCAATTGAAAAGTAAAGTCCTCTCTCGGCGAACGAAAATCATACTCTACAAGTCACTTATCGTACCCGTCCTGCTATATGGGGCAGAAGCATGGACCATGACAACAGCAGATGAAGCGGCTTTGGGAGTGTTCGAGAAAAAAGTTCTTCGAAAGATTTATGGACGTCTACGCGTTGGCGATGGCGAGTACCGAAGAAGATTTAATGATGAGCTGTACGAGCTATACGCAGACATCCACATAGTTCAGCGAATTAAAACGCAGCGGCTGCGCTGGCTAGGCCATGTTAGGCGAATGTAAAATGATGCTCCGGCCAAGAAAGTGTTGCTATCGGAACCCGCCTATAGAATCAGCGGTAGAGGGCGGCCCCCACTTCGTTGGAAGGACCAGGTGGAAAACGATTTAAACTCCCTTGGTGTGACCAATTGGCGCCGGTTGGCGTAGCGAACGAGCGACTGGCGCGCCTTGTTGGACGGCCATAACCGGTTAGACGGTTGAGCGCCAATTAAGTAAGTAATCGGGATCCACCTTTATATTATTACTTCCCATAAATATTTTTGCAATTTCTATGTTAAAATTTAAAAATCAAAATTTAGCAAGAATATGTCTTTATATAAGGAGACATTTTTCGCTGATTTTTGTCCATTTATATAAAGCAAGTGCTTAAATTTTTTTATTTTATTTTTATTTTCTCCTTTTCTTATATTTTCTCGGTGTCTTAACCCATCTGTTAAGTTTTGCGCTTGTAGCTCAATGAGAACTTACATAAAAATCAATCCCAAAATTCCCACCGTTCCGTTTGATTTTTCTAAATACCTTAGTCCGTGCGCCCCCTAGCGAAACTTTTTGTATTGTGTTATCGGCTGTCATCGATCTCTGAATTAAGCTCTAAATTTTTAGCGTCTAGGTCATCAAGAAATTACTTAAAACGCGGTTTCAAATTTCCAAATTATTATCTAATTTTTTCGATCCGTGCGCCACCCAACCGAACTTTTTTCTCCTTTTCTTAAATTCTCTCGGCGTCTTATTCTATCTGTGAAGTTTTACAGTTGTAGCTCAATGAGAACTTACATAAAAATCAATCACAAAATTCCCTCCGTTTCGTACGATTTTTGTAATTACTCATCCCGTGCCTAAACTATAATTCAAATTTATTTCCATGATTTATTTATTATTAAACAAAAAAAAAATTGGTTAAAAAAAGGAAATAAAAAAACAAAAAATTAAATATTTTGAAATGAAATAAAAAATTCGAATATATTAAAAAAAATCAAAGAAATCAAACAAAAAATTGTTTAAATTAAATTAAATTATACTAAATTAAATTAAGTTAAATTAAATCAAATGAAGATAAATGAACTTAAATAAAATTATATTAAATTAAATTAAATTCAATTTATTTAAATTAAGTTAAATTAAATTAGATTGAATTGAATTCAGTTAACTTAAATTAAATTAAACTTAAATAATTAAGATAAATCAAAAATATTAATTCAAATAGAAATAAAAGTTATTATTTACTATGAAAAGGTGGCTTATGACTCAAAAAAGAAATTGCGAGAAACAGCTGTTAAAGATAAACAATGCATTTCTTCAGTTTCTTAGTAGTTTTTTTTTTTCTGAGTCATAAGCCACCTTTTCATAGGCCGGGTCACATATGATAAAAAAAAACAAATAATAATTTAGATTCAAATAAAATAAAAGGTAATACAGCAATTTATAATTGAAATTTAATTTTACTATATATTAACTATTAAAACAAAAACAAAAAACAGTTAAAAAAAGTATATAAAAAAAACAAAAATTTAGTTTATTGAGACAATAGTTCTAAAGCTAGCTAAGCAATTGCATAATATCTCGGTGTGAAGGTTTTTTATCAACTGCCTCGTCCTTTGCTTTGCATATTTACTCTTTCCCTTGCTGCTTTTCCATTTCCCTACCCCTTTGCCTTGCTTTTTCCTTTCTGCTTTGCATTCTCTTACTTTCTCTACTCTCTATATCTCTTTAACTATCGCCTTAATTATAAAATCAAAAAATGTAAGGCGAGATAACCTCCGAAGTGATCTAAGGCCGAGCTTCTCTTCCAATTTGCGTCGTGCTCTTCTTGATTTTCCCTACAAATTGACCGGACGGGAACTACATATTTTATGCCGACTCCGAACAGCATCTGCAAGGCAGATGAGTTTTCACTGAGAGCTTTTCATGGCAGAAATACACCCGGAGCGCTTGCCAAACACTGCCAAACACTAATTGAAAAACCTTTTTTCTAAAATTTTGATGTTACTTTGCACGGGGTGTGAACCCAGGGCATACGGTGTGGTAGGCGGAGCACGCTACCATCACACCACGGTGGCCTTAATTGGCCCCTTGTTTTCTGCTCCTTCTCCCTTTTTCTCCTTCTTCCCTTTTCTCGTACTATTTCTCCCAGTCTTGCTTTCAATACATACATCCATCTTCTTCGCGCCTTCCTGCCCTATTTCCTTCCCTCCATTTATCTTCACCCTCTTTCACTTACCCTGTTTTTATTTTATATCATTCGCTTTATTCTCGTCCCCTCTTACTTTCTTCTAACCTTTTCGAAAACCTTCCTCTTTCTTTAATTCTTACGCTCCATTTTTCCCTCCTCTCTTATATCCTTATATTCTCGCCCTCTACCACTCCCCCTCCTTATCGTTTTATCTTAGTATCTTTATTTTTGATTCCTCTTCCTTATTCTTAATTTCTTACATTTTCAATATCTCCCTCTTCATCTTGGTATCTGTCTTCCGCTATCTCCATTTAATTTTCCCAGTCGGTATCCGTCTCCCATGCCCTTACCTCTTTTTGTTTTCCTAGTCGTCCATTCGTATTCCTCTCCATCTGCCTTTCCCACTTTCTTTTCCTCACCATACATCCTTCTTTCTTTTGCCCTCCGTATTCCCCTACCTTACACTTTTTGTAAACCAACCCACTATCCCTTCTCTAACTGTTTTCCTATTCCTATTTTTTCCTCTCGCTTTGTTTAGCTTTCTATCAAGCCTCGTTGCTACATTCAGCGCCGCCAAATATAAGGTTACTGTATCCAACATTCACCCTGAAATAGTAGCGGAGATTTAACTAATTTTATTTGTTTCCAGAATACATAGGTTCAGGTCACCGCCCCTTTATTACACTATTCGAATTCAAGCATATTCTCAAGATACCTATTTCCTACTCCGTTTCAAGATCCCTTCCCCACTCTTTTAAAAATGTCTGATATCGGAATAAGAACATGGTTAGATCCCATTTCCATTTTTTATAAAATTTTACATCTGCACGTACATACGGACGTAAAGATGGTCAGACGGGAGTAGCTCTTTCTATTTGTATTTTTATTACAGATAATTTGGTTTGCCCTTACAAAGCTTTCAAAATGCTTTTCCCCATTCTTAGTGTCATCTACGTGACATTACTCTTTACCGTCGGCATTGCATTACGCCACTCTACTAGGTAGATATTGTTGCATTAAATGACGGTAATGTAAACATCTTCAGAGCCATTTTGCTTTTCAACGCCAGCTACCTACGTACCTACCTACTTACTTGGCTTTCTTAGCTCATTTCCCATTCGTTTTGACAGTTGTCAATAATGGCGTTTTTGTTTGTGTGCACGTTCACATTCACAGCATATGAATTTTACGATAATGAACAGACAGATGGAAAAAGGGATGTGGCTTAATATGGTGGACACACCCACTTAAGGGATTCTGTTCTTGTCGATATAAGGGCGAGGGAAGAAAATGTTTTTAGGAAATGCATATAGCAGAGTGACATTGGGAAACGTAAGGGCGGTTCGTGTAGATTAGTTAAGTAAATATGCTGGGTAATATGTATGTGTACACACATTTGATTTGATTCTCGACAGATGTCGCTGAAAGTACTTAAAAATGTTATAATTAGTTGCTTTAGATTATCTGTGATTTAAGTCTTTTGAGGGTAAGGTATGTTTCACTTCTTAGGAACAATTTGAAAGGGCAAAAGCTAGTACTTGAACAAGGCTCGTTTCCGAGCGTCCTACTTCAAATGCGACAAAGCACGGTCACTTCGGGAACAACATCACTCCACAATAATTTCGAGGAGTATGCAGCAACCTTTTCACGCCAATTTTGCATATTTTTGCTATTCTTGACATAGGTACATCTCTTAAATATGCAATGACATAGGTTCAGAGATCTTATGAGCTATGACCTTCACTTATGTATATTTACTTTTAGTTATCAACTCATCTAAGTAACTCTCGCATATTTTTTTCACTTACAAATCTCTGAAATTTAATATCGCGATCTTTGAACAAAGCAGTACTCAGTAAGCGCTTCCTACATCAGCCTGACAGGAGTTGATGTTTCGGTACGCAGTTATCTAGATTTCACTGATTTATCAGCACAAGGTTAACAGGCAGTCGTCATAGCAGCTTGTAGCAAATAAAATAAAAATTATTTATTTCCTCTGACATTACGCTTAATTTTTGCGGCATTCTTGTAAAGTAGTTCATGAGATTTTTTGGCTTACAACGAAATCACGCTGAAAAAATCTTAAATGTCAAAAGGCTAAGAAAGAGTACAATTAACAGAACAATCAGCAAACAACATCGCTGCTAAGAAAATAAAACAAACAAAAAACTTTAACAATGCTGCCTTATGAAAACAAAAAGAACATGCAAAATCATTAAACCGACCCATTAAAACCAAAAAGCACCGAAATTATTTCTTTTAATAAAATCTTCACGTGCTAAGTTGGTTGAAACGCCGTCATCTACGACCGCCACAAATACTGCTGATTCAATTTAGCGTGTTGCTTATCTAAGCGTCTCAGCCAAGTTAAAAAAAAGGTGGGCAACAATATAGAAACACTCCCAAACAAATCCGACAAAAACAACAACAAAACAGCGCTATAAACTATTTTTCAAATACAATAAAAAAGCGCAAAGGTAAGAAATACAAAAAGGAGAAAAAAGAAAAAGCCACGACTGTGCCGAAATCAAAAAATATCGTGTAATAGTAGCAAGACACCATCAGTGTTGGGTTGTTTTCGCGGGCCAATACTCGTAATAGCAGCAGCAGCTCACTCTATAAACTTCAAGAATTTACTACGCTCGTTGATGCTATCTTTTTGGCAGCTTAAAAGTGGCAAAAGATTCGGCCGTAATTTTGCGCTTATGGTGCTGTTTTAAGACTTGAGTGGTATAGAAGGGAAGTAACTGCAACTTTAAGTTGTCTGTGGGTTGTCGTATATACAGTGGTCGATTTACCTTCGCTAGCGGCGAAAAACTCATATATACACTGTAGTGGTAAATAAATTTACCACTATTTTTATTTTAATAAAGAGAAATTTTATTTAGCAACTTCTAAAATTATGTTATGTTTATACCTTTCATGAACATGAAATGGTACAACCGATCGTTCAGATAGAAAGATTTTTGGCCATTTCTCCCTTAAGTTAGAAACTCGGTGATATATATTATAATATATCATAGAATATATCCTGAAAAAATCACTTTGCTCGGAGCTATATATGGTATATATTCCATACAACCGATCTTTCAGATAGAAAGATTTTCGGCAATTTCTCCCTTAATTTCCAATATATAACGTTAAACTTGGTGATATTTATTCTACTATATCATAGAAGATTTCATGAAAATATCATTTCGATCGGAGCTATATATAATATATATCCCATACAACCGATCGTTCAGATAGAAAGATTTTTAGCTATTTCTCCCTTAATTCCCAATATAAAAACGTTAAACTTGGAGATATTTATTCTAATATGTCATAGAAAATTTCCTGAAAAAATCACTTTGATCGGAGCTATATGTATATAGTATATACCTATCCCATACAACCGATCGTTCAGATAGAAAGATTTTTAGCCATTTCTCCCTTAGTTTCCAATATAAAAACGTGAAACTTGGTGATATATATTCTAATATATCATACAAGATTTCCTGTAAAAATCATTTCGATCGGTGCTATATATAATATATATCTCATACAACCGATCGTTCAGATAAGGGGGTTTTGCCATTTTTTATTTTGTATTTATCTTAAAAATCGTTTAGATATTTCATATCTTATACATCCGATTATTTGGAGATTACGACCAGGATAAGATTATTGTTCAGCCCCATTCATGAAAGGTATGAAGTATTCGGCACAGCCGAAGACAGTCCCGTTCTTACTTGTTTTTTTTTTTTTTTATTTTACAACTGAATGAAAATATTTGAAAAAATAATTTGATAAATAAATATTTAAGCAACTTTATAAATATTAAAACAATTCAGAATGAAACATGAGCTAAGTTGTATAAAAGTTAAAATAACAAGAACAATACAATAAAAGTACCCTACACACATCAAAAGAAATGACACTAGTAAAATCAACAAATTGGTATTGTTTCTCTTGAAATAACGGCCTTTTTTTGTCAAAAGGACAAGTTTGTTTAGTCGTTTCAACAGAAGAGAGATATTTGGTCTCAAGCTAACAATATTCTCTAAAAGTTACAGATTCTTAATAAGCTAACTGATTTTTCTACTAAAAGCACAGATTTTACTGGTAATTTCAACAGCGAACATTTGTCAATATTATGCAAATGCATCAGGTGGTTTTGTAGAAAAACTCACGCCCACGGCACTAACTACTTTGTTCTTGTGACAACGATGCCACACAAATCTCTTTCATATCAACAGCCTACACTACTATTCTAACATTGAGAGAAATCTGTTATTTTAACAGTTTTAATGCTATTCTTGAGGTGACAGTAATAATTGTTAAGTTAACAGAGCTACGGCTTATGCATGATGTAATTTTTATACCCAGCTGTACTTGTAATGGATACCACTCGCTTTCAGAGCTCCTTAGCGTTTTTTCGTTTTTTCCATATATTAAGTGCTGTTGTTACTCTGCGCCGATTAAATTCATTGACTTGATGAGAAATTAAAAAAAAACTAAATTTGGGGCTTTCTATGTCAAATTTCTTTGTAACGAATAATTTCTTTATTCTGTACATAAAAATTTGGTCAAACACTTTTTTTGAAAACAAATTTAAAAAATTGAAGACTTCGAATTTTTTTGAAACATTTAAGTTGTTCCTTGGTATTTTCGAATTTCGAAAAAAGCCGATTGAAGATATCTTATTTTATTTAATTTATTTCGGAAGTAATTAATATTCCGCCGCTACCGGAGCCAAATAAACCATCGTGCGACGACCGCAATGATCTCCACACACCGCCCTTTTTGTTGGTATAAAGTAGTTGTTAGTAGATAAATGTTGCTATTGTTTTTTTTGTTGCTGGCAGCGGCGGCGGCAATTTAAATAAATAATTTTCTGGATATTATGCATGGCAACACCAATTTGGCAAGCATGAATGGGAGGAGGTTAGGTAAATGCGGCAACACCTGTGACATAGCAATAAAAAAGTGACAATTGCTTAGCAGCTTACTTAGTAAACTTTGGCGAACGGTTTTTAGCGCTTATAGATTGCTAATGTAATGTTATTGTTGTTAATGTTTCGGTGAATTGTTGGCGCAGATCAGTACTCACACCATACGCTAATAGTGAAGTACGTAGACTTCAGAAAGCGCAATGACAGCAACATGACAAAGAATAAACAAAACAAAACTGACAACACAAACACAACACCGAGAATAATAACAAAATTTGCAATTATAACAGAAAAGTGTTTGAACTTGTAAGTAGAACCGTACATAGACGGTACGATGGAAGAGATTAGCGCCAAAGATGTGAGACAACGTAAATTCTTAGAAGTTGTTCGCACTTAAGGTTGTTGTCTCATATCAAATGTATAGTGCGAGTATGTAATGCGTTATTGGTAGAGTTTGAAATTTTGGTGCTAATACTACATGAGGTACTTTACATAGTTGTTAGTTTATTTGTTTTTGTAAATTGTGACAATTCCAACTTGAAATATCTTGATTATACAAGAGATGATAACAACGTATAGTACACTGAAAGAAATGGTGCTAGTAAAATCGACAAATCGGTTCTGTTGTTCTTGACTTAATGGAGATTCGGTGAAATTGATCGAATTATGGTTAATTCGACCGAGTTCTTTGTCAAACGAACAAATTAGTTTAGTCATTTCAACAGAAGCGAAATTGTCGCTGTTAAGTTAACATAATATTGTAAAATTGACAGATTCCTAATCAATCTAACTGATTTTTTTGTTAACACAACTGCTCTCACTGGTCATTTCAACAGCGATCAACAGTCAATACATGAGCAAATTTCGAAGAGAATTTTACGCTCACTGCGCTCTCTACTTTGTCCTTATGACGACGGTGCCACTTGTTAAAAAAAAAACACCAAAATAAGAAAACAATCAAACCGAAAAAACACACAAAATGGGAAAACAATAAAAACTAGTTTTTCAGTTATCAATGCAAAACGAAAAAACCCTTTTTTTAATTTACTGTGCAAAAATTATGAGATACCGGGACACCTATTTATCGGGCACAATTTTGCAACTTCTCGTCCAAGCGAAATGCAAAATTGGGTCCTCTTGTTGCAAAAGTTTTGCTTGAACTAACAGGATTTTTCCAAAGTTAATAACATTTTGTTCAAGTTTTTATGAATTTTCACTCACGCGAACGTATCTAATAAGATAATAAAAAAACATCCTTTTTTAATGTTGATGTTTCCGGCAAAATAAAAGTTTGAGTTGTTTTGAAATCATTTTAACTTAAAGTGTTACGAAAATTAAACTTGCCGAATTACATGTAAAGTTACTCCAGTACTTACAAGTTCTCTTTTTAAAATGTTACGTCAAACATTTATACTACAAGTTTTGTTCGAAACAATCAAGTGTGGCAACTACATGCGAGAGAAGAAATTGAGAATGAGCTGAGCTGCAACTGAAAGAATTGAGAATCAGTTTTGTGACTACTATATTCATTTCTATATTCATATGTATGTATATGTAGCAAGCATGCGTATTTATGTATTCACATATTTACGTATTTATATGGCGGCCGCCGTGGTGTGATGGTAGCGTTCTCCGCCTACCACACCGAAGACCCTGGGTTCACACCCCGGGAAAAGCTACATCAAAATTTTAGAAACAAGCTTTTGCAATTAAAAGAAAGTGTTCGGCAAGCACTCCGAGTGTATTTCTGCCATGAAGTGCTCTCAGTTAAAACTCATATGCCTTGCAGATGCCGTTCGGAGTCGGCATAAAACAAGTACGTCGCGTCCCGCCAATTTGTAGAAAAATTAAAAAGGAGCACGACGCAAATTGGAAGAGAACTTCGTCCTAAAATCTCTTCGGAGGTTATCGCGCCTTACATTTATTTATTTATATGGCAACATAGGTACTTCCATACGAAGCTGTCGTTACTTTCATTTGACTACTAAAACGGTAAATTACGAATCAACTATTTGTGCGCAGTTGATTCAATATCTTGTTGCGTTGGATAAAAATTGACAGAAATTTCGGTTGAATTGACCAGTATTTAAGTTGATTTTACCAGTCTTTTTATTTCAGTGTAACTAAATATTTTAGTAGAATAAAACAAATAAAAGTGACAAGAACTTAAAGCGGATTTATTCAGAAGCGCCTTGCTGCCAGTCATGCCTTAAGCTTGAGAAACTTGTTTAAGGGCAATAAAACTTATAATGGTTATGAAGATAAGAACTTTTACAAGATACACAAATGTATCTGAGTAAATATGTAAATCAAAATAACAAAATAACAATAGAATAAGTACGAGTATATATTATTGAAACTAGTTGTAGATACTATAACTACAGAATTGTGAATAAATGAATAAAAAATTTAATCTGTTCTCCATAGAAGTACTTGAAACATAAATAAGAGACTTGACCAAAGAGTAACAACAAGCAAACAAAAACACAACTTAGTGAACGACGTCGTAAGCTAAACTAAAATGATTTAAAAGGAAAAACACCTTCTGATTAATTATATGAGTTAAGCCTACTTGCAAGACTCTTTGAGTGAAGCACTCTCTTATGTTTTGAAGGGTAGGTAGCCCTTAACTTAAACTCGCACGGAGCGTAATTTTCGGCATCTGCGTCAGTTTTAGCATTTTGGCTACTCTCGCCTCACTGTGCTAGGCAAATATCTACTAGTTCAGTGAGAAGTATGTTTCTCAGTATGTGTTGACCGTACCCCGTCTGCCACTTATGTAGGTCATATTATTAAAGACACCAATCGGTTTCGAAACAGCATACTTCGTATATATCTTCGCAGTTATTGGTTTCAACTTTTAAAATTTTGTGAAGATTTTTACGAAAGTGACAGCGTTTGTAGCAGTGTTCAGTTAAGCGTAAGCTCAGGAAGAAGTCGACCCATTTATCTGTTCACTTCAAACATGTGTCTTATTTTCAAATTAATTTCTTGGTCCACATTTTTCTGAATCTTTCTCGTTGTTGTATGTCAACAATATCGCATCTGCACAATACAACAGTTTAGAATCCGAACCAGACGGTAGAAACTTTCTTGTACATGGTTTTGAGATGCAGTTATAATGTACCCAGCCCTTTCGCATGCTCTTCAAATGGTACCTGAGATGGCGAGCACCATCACAATCAAGCAGATATCGCGGTACCTAGAAATAGCGTTATGGTGTCTCTAGATGGTATCCCCCCTGACTGAGTTAAATGCATTTCTAATTCCTTGCTTATTTGTACCCTCTTTCTCGGCTCTTTTGTATGCATATAACACTTCTGATAGGCGTTCCATCATTTTTCCTAGAGAACCAATCATGCATCGGAAAGGCGAAAAAGTGTTGGGATCCTCTTTGCCCTTCGAAATGAGAGCTGGACTGTCTTCTAGCTGGTGGGGTTCGAGTTATTTGCTATGAAACAAAATCTCTGGTCAGTTATTTGCAGTAAGCCTAATTAACTCCGTGGGTATTCCATCAGCTGGGCGGCGTGTTAGGCAGAGCTGTTCTTCATTAATTGTAACGTGCTCGTCTATTCTGAGTATTTGGATGGGAGAGAAACGTCCAAATTATTTTTATGTCATTCTTATCCATCATATGGTGTGGCGGACGGAGTTTCTTCACCTTCAGACGGAGTTTCGCTTGGGCAATTACTACAGGAAGGCTTTTGAACAACTTTAATGGAGATGTTCCATCAGTAAATGTGGTCATGTCTCCACTCCGTTAAGGTCCGACACTAGAAAAGTTTCGCACTTTTTTCGCTGATGTCAAAATAAATGTTTGAACGGTGAGTAATAAGACGACGTCAGAACTACCGATAGGCCAGTAAAATAAACGATTATTTCGTCTCAGAGGCTGCGAACCATAAGACTGTGAGCGATCCAGGTCCCTTGACAAACCAACACAATTGATAGTTGAAGAAGCAACCTGAATCTAATACCAAGAGTAGACCGTTTGTGCTCCTGGTGTTTTAGCAGGGGCAAGATACTCCATTTGAAATACACTTTCTCATGGCATTGCCGTGCCCATTTTCAAGCCCCTTCGGTGGTTATTTCTGAAGGCATATAACTTACAATGTTCGTTATGTCGAGAAAAAGTATACCCCAAAGTCTGCAGTTTGTGGCCGAATGCTCTTGCTGTAAAGGCAAGGGTGTCAATGTCTCAACGTGTGGCAGGACGTCCCCTCTAATGAAAGGCGAATGTTCAATGGGTATAGAATGTGTATAGGCGCGCTATAACCGCCTGCTACAAATACTACGATTTCCTCATGCCTAGTCGCAGACCTGCAGAAATACAGGAAAAGAATAAGAGGAAAGTTTTCGCATGATTTGAAGTACAGACCAATCAACTGTATTAAAACCACGCTCTCTACATTTTGCTAAGTGCAACATAAATATAAGTCATGGAAATGCACTGGTAAACAGAGGCGTGAATGGCCAAAAGCAGTCTAACCACTACGGTTGTAAATACTTTTGTTGCTTCTGCAAAGGAGCATTATCATTTATGCGACCTTAGAATAAAATATCAGGAGTTCCTCGATCTCAGCCGAAGAAACCAACAAGCAAATGACTAGATCTTGTACTAAGCTGTCCTAAAGCAAATGTGGTATATGTAGTTGTGGAAATTCCTTATCTCCCGATTGCACTGGACTATAAGCAAATTTCATTTGCCACGTGGATGTTGTTCGATCACTTTTTCCACCTATCTTAGGAAACTTCGTATGAAGCAAGAAAAATGGAAACATCCCCAGCGTATGAATACATATAATACAAACCTGTCAATATAATGGGACCCTTTAGCATTTCTACAATGGCCGTTAAACGCTTATCATAACTGTATTTGATCGAGTTCGTTCAACGATAGCCACAATAAGTTTAGTCAATGTAGTTAGCTGGACATTGAGATAACGGCCACACATCAAAAATCTTAAAGTACATGAAAGAAGTCATTTGACTAATCCAAAACTCATGCATATCAAACTACGAAGGCAATCCTATTTTCTCAGATTACTGCAAGATGAAGTAAAGATACAAGAGAATATTAAAACGATACATACCTACAAGATTAAATATTGCACAAAAGTGCTCTCATTCCATTCAACTTGTCACACACATGCGTGCAAACATGTGTAAGCAGCTACGAAACAATCTTATTAACGTCTTAGACGAGCATTGACCGACATTGACAGAGTTCAGGAACTAAGCACTTAAAAGGCCAGAAAAGTAGCATAAAGAATGAACTGTTGATTCTGAGAATTTCACACTATTTGATTACACGCAGAAAAAAGATGGTATAACGTATAATGAAAGAGCCGAAAACCTGGACAGCAGACAACAGACTTTCGTTGAAATGCATAGTAAGCTTATATGCTGATGATGCCTTTCAGTTTCTACGTATTTCGGACAGGATTAACAACCTTAACAACAATAAAAGCAAGACACAAACAAATAATATATTAAACAACTTAAAACAAACAAAAATTAAGCAAGAAAGCAACTTGAGTTGCACACATTTGCTACGGCATGCTGCTTACTTTAAAATCCTCGTCTACCTTTTCAGCGTGGCGTTTGTTGCAGCCTGGATGACGTATGTAGCTACTTGCCCGTTCTGGTCGTTGACTGCCTTCATTCTTAACTACAAAGAAATAAACCAAAATTGGTATACACTGAACTGTCAGTGCGACTGTGTAACTGACAGTCAGCTTGTCAAATAGTCACAAACACTCAGTTGGTTTTAAGATTCATTCAAATAGTTGTTACTATATTCAATATTGCACAGAATGTTTCAAATTCATTTGCAGGTAGACCTTTATGCACCCCCGCCCACAAGCGTTCGACTTTTGCGTACTCGTCGGTCGCATTATGCGTTTTATTACCTGACGGTCGATGTTGTTATTGTTTTTTTACTGCTTGCGACTTTAACTTTCGTACCTTTGACTTTCGTACCTTTTCATTGTACAGCATTTTGTTATTTGTTTTTGTTTCTCTGTCGACGGCAATGATTGAATGGCTTTTAATGCCACAGTTACCACCAAACAAATTCATCTTTATTGTCGTCCTCTTCGATTTTTTGTTGTTGTTGCTTTTGGTGTCTCAAATGTATGCATATCCGTTGATTTGGTAGCTTCTTTGCAACGCTGTGGGCGTGTTTTGAAAATTAACATTGCAAATTTGTAAGTATATTTCTGCAAAACGAAGGCGGGGCAGTCAAAAATGCAGAAGTAATACGATGTGATGTCGCTTTCAGTGTGAGTAATTTCGGGGAGTTTTATTAGTTATGGATAAGATTTGTGTATACGGAGTCAGAAAACTTAAGTACTAACTCGGAAATCTTTCTTGCCTTACACTTAAAGTAAAACTGGACTAAATTCACCAAAAGTTGATATAACCTCGTTCCCAGGAGAGGCAGTGAAATATGCAGAAATAATACGATGTGATATCACTTTTGGTGTGAGTGATTTCAATGATCTGCGTAGTAATTTATAGGATTAGTGAATATCGGCAATACGGAGTTAGAACACTTAAGTACTAACCCAGAAAAATTTTCTTGCTTTGCACCCCAAAGGTGATATCATCTCGTTCCTTCATTGGAAACATCATCATTTAAATTGGCAGCAGTGGCCCAGAAAAGAGTGAGAAGGTAGCCCCCGCGGGGTAGTGTTCTCTCCAAACTACTCCAAGTCCTAGTATTTGTAGGTCATTCTTTATGATGTTCATGTCGAGTACGATGTCATATCCTAACTTTTTCTTTTCGTAAGATATCATCAAACTATTTTATATCAGGTCACAGCTAGCCATATCATATCAACCCATTGAATCATGATTTGTCGTATCATGAAATTTCATTTCATATTATTAAACCATACGCGACAGTGTTGCCAATCGTAAAGTATTGACCTGCCACATCATAACAAACAGTATGATGTGGCATATTATACGTTTCGCATTATATAACATCACATTATCTCTCTATATCGTTCGACATCATATCCCAGCCGAAATATATATTAAATAACATCAGATTATATCATATCTCCAAAAAAATATAGCACAGCTTATCATGATATTCCATATCATGTCTTATCATCTTCTCATTTTATCTCGCATATCGCAATATCCAAAAGATACCATATTTACCCAAAATATCACAACTTTTTATCACATCATATCAAATCACAGCCTGCCGCTTCATATCATCACAAAAAAGTATGACATTTCGAATTCTATCATTAAACCATAAACCACACCGTAATAAATCAGCCTATGATATGAAAACACATCTTATTATTGTATTCATATCACATCATATTATACACCGATGGTCTTCTATAATCTTCTCACCGGGAATATTTCAAAAAATTTTAACCTATTATGGGGTATGGGGTATTATTTGATCATATGAACAATAAGTCTTATCGCCTAGCACAACTGGCTCGCTCATATCAAGTTAATTTAACATCACATCGTTGCTTGCCTTTTATTTAGACATTTTATATCATATAAGCATAAAATGTCAACGTATTGCATCTCGTATTGTAGCTTATTAAATCATTTAACACTATATCATATTGCAGTCACCATTTCATATCGCACCTGATCATCATATTTCATATTATCACACCACATCTCACTATGTCATACAATATCACATCGCACCTAGAATATTATATCAAATTGTATTTTATCATATCACATGATATTCTTTATTATGAAATCATATCGTATTTTACTAATCTATTACTTACAATATCACGTCTTATAATAAATTTTCATATCATGTTACATCATATTATCACACAGCAACTTATCACCATATCACATCACAGTATATTATCATATCGCTCCTCCAGATTAGTTCTTGATTTCTATACAAATTTCATATTGCGTGCTTGACTACCGTAATTACATCAAACGCAAGCAATTTTCCAGTGTTTTCCAAATCAACCAGCTGCTACCAGCACAATAATTTAATTCGAGCTACACGCTGCTACTTTATTGCCTGTCTCCTGTATATTGGCAGTTAAATTGTTAATAATAAATGCAAGGAATAAAATTCATGTAAGCAAACCAAGCAAACTACAGTCAACAATTTACTCAATTTTTATTGACAGCTGATACAATCGAATCACATTTTTATTATCACTTTTTTCAACTCTTTTTCTTTGTACATTTTGTTGCAGTTCTTACATTTTTTGATCGTTTAAATTTGCAAGCGACAAGGTTATTCCCATTACGTCAATGCTCATACTCGTAGTGGCTAGATCGCGTTTCTTACATAAAATAAATTTACAACTTTACATAGCATAAAATAAAACTTAACAACAATATAACCAAAGGCAATATCAGCTGTTCGATTGTTACTGTAAATTTTTTTTACAACTTGTTGCACATTTAAATGCAATTTTTTTACAACAATGCTAAATTTTTACGAAAGTGTGAATTAAAATTCAAAATGTGCAAGGACGAGAAGAAGTAATGGCAAAAAAGTTAAAAGCACATTTAAGTGATAACTGTTAAAATTGTTTTGTAACCA
This sequence comes from Eurosta solidaginis, assembly GCF_040869045.1. Taxonomy (NCBI): domain Eukaryota; kingdom Metazoa; phylum Arthropoda; class Insecta; order Diptera; family Tephritidae; genus Eurosta; species Eurosta solidaginis. The sequence continues at coordinate 24,258,395 of NC_090321.1, read as the reverse complement.
CTTCCACCGACAACCACAAAATCTGCTTCCATTTATATATTTATCAACATATGTTTGTGTTTTTATTGTTATATTTTTCCGTTCAATGTGGAGCTTCAGTCGATTTTAAGGGGGCAGCGGATATTGATTGCTTCATTAAGGCGTCAGTCACACAAATGTCTCCGCGCCTGTTTTGTAGCACGCAACAAAAACACACACACATGCGCATGCGTATGTAAAACCTTTTTTCTTATTCTTAAGATCACTGGCAGTTTAAAAAATAATAAATAAAGAAACTATAAAGCTAAATAAATGCTCTGAATTGCCTTCTTGTCGGCACACACAGCTAACGAAGTATATTTGTATTGCCTTTGCAGGTAACCAAAAGCAAACATTTTTGTTTCATTTTTAAAAGACGGCAGTTCAAAGAAAATACGCCGAGCCGCCATAAGGCAAAGCACACATATTATGATTGCATATATTTTTTTGTTGTTATTTATTGTATCATTTGCGCCTACTATTGCACTCGTCAATATTTACGAGCAATGAGCAAAATGTGGATTAGTTATTATTCAAACTTTTTTTTTTTTTTGTGTATGTAGGTAGGCACATTTCGTTAGTTGGCTGCTTATTTGAAATTTATTACAGCCGGCGAATGAAAACAATAATATTTATGGCTATATATTTTAGTCAAAAGTAGAGCAAACATTTATGTGGGCCAATAGTAAGGTGCAAAAGTTATTGTTCGCCTATCTACAAATATTTATGCCTAATTGGATGTGGAACGGTAGATTATTACACTTTTTCAAAAATGATTCCACTCTTCCATGCTCAATCCCACTTAAGCTGCAGACATTGGTGCGTTATCGGTAACCGTATCGGTAACCTTATAACAGCTGATTCCACCAACCGTATGGTAATCAATGTAATTATTGGTTCCATATCGTAACGCTAAGATCGTAACCGTATCGTAGCCAACCAATTGGTTTTTGGTTTTTCGCCATATTCATAACCTAAAAATATTTGAGTTGGTGAATAACTTTTTGTAGACTTTATTCATTGCTTTGGATACGTTATGACTAAAAAAAATAAATGTAAGGCGCGATAACCTCCGATGAGATCTAAGGCCGAGCTTCTCTTCCAATTTGCGTCGTGCTCCTCTTGATTTTCCCTACAAATTGGCCAGACGGGACCTACATGTTTTATGCCGACTCCGAACGGCATCTGCAAGGCAGATGAGTTTTCACTGAGAGCTTTTCATGGCAGAAATTTTCTTCTAATTTAAAAACCTTATTTCTAAAATTTTGATGTTGCTTTGCCCGGGGTGCGAACCCAGGACATACGGTGTGGTAGGCGGGGCACGCTACCTTCACACCACGGTGGCCGCCGGCTAGGAGACTTATTTTTTGTGGAATATGTTTGTAATTTTTTGCGTTTTCTTCATTTTTATGAAATTTTCACGATTTTTAGGTTAAGGCACCATTAATCGATAACAATGTATCGTATAGGGTTACGTTAGGGATACGAATACAGCGATACGACAAACGGCACCAATGACTCCGCTTTTACACTCCCACTTTTACGCTCACTACCACTCACACGTCCACTTCATTCCTAATCCCACTTCCACACCCATTCACACTTTCAATTAAACTCCCATTCCCACGTCCACTATCACTCCAAATCTCATTCACTCTCCTACTCTAGTTCCATCTACTACATTACTTCCACCCACACTTATAATCCCACTCTCATTCCCACATCCACTCTCACTCCAAAACCGGGTCACACTCCTACTTTCGTGCCATCAATTTACTTCATATATCAACTATTGAATATATCCTTCGAGCATATTAGGAAATATAGCTAATTTGGACTTTTTCTGTAAGGAGGGTTCTATATTCCATTCGATGCCGACACTTACGTGCTCGTTCGTCCACTCTGGGCAATGTGACCCATCTGGGTGAAAGTTCCTTTAATCAACTCGCATGGGTCGGAACACAAAGCGAAAGAGCCTGGGGCGGGCATTGCGGGGAGGGATATTTCTCCACAAAGCTTCGATAGACAAGTGCATAACGACATCTTTGAACTTGAAGCAAAGCGGGAATGACCGGCGAAACTTAGTATGCAATGATCAAAGTTGTCTAAATGATAAAGGATCAATCAATTATTAACCTGAATCAAAATAGATTTGGTGTTATGAGAAGTATCAGCTTCATCTTTCTTGGCGTAGTGGGACTGCCTGTACTCAAAACGCGTTACGTTGCCTATGGTTTACACAGTGACCAAATGATTCTCTGCTTAAAATCTGACCCATAGGCGTGATATCGCCCACTTTTCCAATACACAGATAACCAAATATCTTTGATCTAATTCCAACATGGATCTATGACTCATTTAAATTTAGTCCCTCTTTGAGGCGTGGCACCTACCACTTTTTCAAATATTTCAATAGCTTATATTGGCGCCGATTTCAGGCCCACCTCAATACTATGGTTGACTGATGCTTTGTGAATGACATGTCACTCAACATCAAAAAATGCAAAATTCTTTTAATCTCGCTAGTTAGAACTATTTGAAGACGTATGGGTGCAGTATTTTTCATTTGAAAAATGAATCAAAGCCTTGTGAATTTTCGTGTGGTGCTGGCAAAATTATGTGCAAAATCCTTTTCAGGTCATCTAAATCTTTTCAATCAGTTTCTTTAAAAACGCACGTCGATCACATTTCAAAAATTCCGTTGTTTGCTTCAGGATTTTACTTAGAAAGTATTTTCTTTGCAGCAAGTTTTAACGTGGGTTATAGCATATAAATAATATCTTACAATATTAAATTAATATCATACGATGCCAAATCGCACTCGAAATATTGTTTATTATCACATGATATCATATCACATACCATATCATGTCACAACGTATCTTAAAGTTTCATATCTTATTGCATCAAATTACATGTTACACCATAACATATAATATAATATCGCTCTTCCATATTTATTCTAGATTTCTATACCGCTGTAGGTTATATGTGAATTTTAAACATCATAAGATGCCATATCGCAGGCGGAAAATTGTTTATTATCACATGATAACATATCACCTACCATATCATATCAGAGCATATCACAAAGTTGCATTTCTTTTTATAGCAGTTTATTACTTGATTATATAACATCATGCTACATCGCACAATACAAACATGATCTTAAGAATCAAAGCCTGTACAAATTCATGGTCAAAATTAATGTTTTCATATTATTTTTGAGTTTGTATGAAGGTTTTGAACTGCATAATAAATAATATCCGTATGAGTAGCAGAAGACATTTTGTGTTCGAATTGACATTTAACAAGGGTTTCTGAGTTTTCATTGGCTTACCCTTAAAAAACTCCTGCCACAAATGTGTCGGGAATACGTATAATGATTGAATGAAATAATCAAATTATAACTTGTATTTGTATTTTTGTTTCTCTTCATACCAATTGACAGCTGTTGCTAATGATCAAATAAGCGACCGAAAATTATTAAGCAAAGCAAAAAATATTTCGTAAAAGTAGCAGCATCAATGTGTTTATGAAAAATTGCAAATTTTCTGCTTATAAAAATTTAAAAGTGATTGAATAATTAAATACTTATTTTTGATGTTCCATCAATCAAAGTCAATGATTTGGTGTGCCGAAAAAATTACAACAACTATAAATGTACAAATACCAGTATACGAGTTTATGCATTGATGCATTTAAAAAAAGAGCTCCCCCACAATGAAAGTCATTGCACACTGAACACTAAATTGCGTTACAAAAAAAAAAAAATACAAAAAAAAAGCAATGAAATTACTAAATAAAGCTCAACGCCCTTCGCGCAAATTAGTCATTTGGTGTGATAAGTGAATATCGAAAATCGCAGCCAGCAGGAAAGGTTATGCAACTGAGCTTATGCAGATAAAGAAAAATGGTTATGAAAAGAAAAATAAAATTGTTGATGATTGATCACTATGGTGATTGAAGAAATTCACGCTAAATGTATGATATAGGTAAAAAAAGAAGACGGCACGAAACTATAAGAATGCATTTGTTAGGTAACATACAATTTGGGTCACAATTTGATTGATTATCAGAAAAAATAAGTAGCTTGTGAGATATGGAAGTAGCTTGGATTTGCTTTTCATTGCATTGCAATATTTGCAATTGTTGGTTAAGGGATTTAGACATGTTCTGTGTATTTATGTATGTATCTATATATGCGACTTTTATGTGTGCGACTTTTTAAACGAATATGTATACTTTTCTCACTACATTGATGTAGTGTTTATTTACAACCTCATTCTGTTCGGCGAACCATACGCTTATGGAACATTACCTGCTGTGATATCTGTTAATAATACTCTGAATCTTACTTTGCCATTAATCGTCTATCTTTGTAATATTCGTCAAATGCACGAAAGCAGTTTTAAAATGTGTGTCCTTACTTTCATTCCACTTTGTCTGCACTTATAATTCGCTATTGGCTTATGAAATGTTCTTAAGAAAAAGCTGAGCTGTCTCATCACTACTCGGGGGTTTTTGGAGAACACAGAGGAATCAATAGCTCCGGTGTTCTGCCTATTCATATGACAGAGGACAGATTACGCCTTCAGTCTGACTTAAGTAGTCTATTGAACTGGTGTTCGGTGAATTTTATATCACTCAAAGAACCAAGAAAATCAGTGTGTATAATAAGTAAGTATAATAAGTGTAATAATAGATCCCAAACATAAATTCCATGTTTGTATTGCCAAAACGCTTTCAACCTCGTCAGTAAGATCCAAATTGAAAAATTCTTCAGTGGGATGGAAGCTATGATATAAGGTTCAATGTTATAATTTCCTTTCAAGTGTATTGTGCGAAAGATTGAAGCCCACCGTGAACCGGCTGATTCGACCTTATCAGTGCGGCCTCAGACCTGGTAAATCTACCATCGACCAGATTTTCACAATGCGCCAAATCTTGGAAAAAACCGTGAAAAGAGAATCGACACACATCACCTCTTCGTCGACTTTAAAGCCGCCTTCGACAGCACGAAAAGGAGCTGCCTATATGCCGCTATGTCTGAATTTGGTTTCCCCGCAAAACTTGAAGTTGAGCAACACCATCAGCTCAGTCAGAATTGGGAAGGACCTCTCCGAGCCGTTCGAAACTAAATGAGGTTTCAGACAGGGTGACCCCCTATCGTGCGATTTCTTTAATTTGATGCTGGAGAAAATTATACTAGCTGCAGAACTTAACCGCACTGGAACAATATACTATAAAAGCGTGCATTTACTGGCATATGCTGATGACATTGATATCATCGGCCTAAACACCCGCGCTGTTAGTTCTGCTTACTCCAAACTGGAAAAAGAAGCGGTAAAGATGGGTTTGATGGTGAATGAGGACAAAACGAAGTACCTGCTGTCATCGAGCAAAGAGTCAGCGCATATGCGCCTTGGAAACCACGCTACTGTTGGCAGCCATAATTTCGAAATAGTAAAAGACTTCATTTATTTGGGAACCAGCATCAACACTAGCAACAACATCAGCACTGAAATCCAGCGAAGTATCAATCTTGCCAATAAATGCTACTTTGGACTAGGTAGGCAATTGAAAAGTAAAGTCCTCTCTCGGCGAACGAAAATCATACTCTACAAGTCACTTATCGTACCCGTCCTGCTATATGGGGCAGAAGCATGGACCATGACAACAGCAGATGAAGCGGCTTTGGGAGTGTTCGAGAAAAAAGTTCTTCGAAAGATGTATGGACCTCTACGCGTTGCCGATGGCGAGTACCGAAGAAGATTTAATGATGAGCTGTACGAGCTGTACGCAGATATCCACATAGTCCAGCGAATTAAAACGCAGCGGCTGCGCTGGCTGGGCCATGTTATGCGAATGAAAGATAATGCTCCGGCCAAGAAAGTGTTTCTATCGGAAACCGCCTATAGAAGCAGCGGTAGAGGGCGGCCCCCACTTCGTTGAAAGGACCAGGTGGAAAAGGATTTAAACTCCCTTGGTGTGACCAATTGGCGCCGGAGCGACTGGGGCGCCTTGTTGGACGGCCATAACCGTTTAGACGGTTAAGCGCCAATTAAATAAGTAAGTAAGTTATAACTTGGAATTAAAAAATCTTTTTCTTGGCGATGAAGAGCTTACCATGGGTTACGGGACAGAATTTTACCCTTTACCTGAGCCGTGTGACACTTATACACCTATCAACGTTATAGAGTTTAAAAATAGGCATAATGCACCGCCCTATTTCGCTAACGTCAAAATTTGACCTTCGAAACATTTTCAATCACTTTATGGCAGCGCTAGTTTTTGTTTGATATATGAAAGGCCGGCGATTAAAAGTTTAGTTATTTTAAGAGTGAATAAAAGCTAAACTTATTAACATATCCCTAAAAAGCCGGTAAAAATATAAAATGAATGAATTTAAAAATTTTTCCCATAAAACATAGATATAACGATTTTTACAAAAAAACATGAACTTATCTTTTTTTTCATAAGAAGCAGACATACCGCATCATTCAATTATGGTTTAAGGTATCATTTCGTTAAAACTTTCAAACTATTTCGAATTTGTTTCGGGACTATTTTGGGATAGTTGAACCATCCTTTTGGGTAGACTTTTTTGACTATTTTTGTAATCGTTTTGAAACTATTTCGGGAACAATTGGGAACCATTTTAGAACAGCTGCTGGATCATAAAATTATCCCAAATTAGCTTGAAATTGTTCACAATTGGTGCAGAAATAGTTTTGAAATGATTTTGAAGCGATCCTGTAACTGTCCCGCAATGGTTTCGAAATAGTCTTGAAATTATTCTGAAGTTGTTCCGAAATGATGCCTAAAAAAATTCCGAAGTGAACCGAAAATGATGTTTCAATTGCTCCGAAATTGTACCGAAATAGCCTCGAAATGGTTTTGAAGCTTTCCTGAAATGATGCCTTAAAATATTCCGAAGTGATCTCGAAATTCTTGCGAATTCAATGATGGCCAGTTTGTCTTCTTCTTATGGAAAAAAAAACGACAAGTACATGCTTTATTTTAAAAATCTATGTGTCCATGTTTTATGGTGAAAAATGATAAGTCCATAATATTTTTTTATCGCACTTTACGAATATCTCGTTCATTACGTCGGCATTAAACTTTAGCAAATACCATGAACCCTACCATAAAGCTAATGAAATATAAAGAAACATACGAAGGAAAACATTTCAAAACGGTCATCATTACTTTTAAATAACGAGGTGTGTTTTTAACTAACATTGTAGATCCCGTGTTTTATGGCTTTTTCGTTGATAGTTTACAGATCAGTATAACCTAATGTAACCTCTTACTTATGTGTTATTTTTTCTCACATGGTCATCATTTAACTTTTTACGCTCTTTTTTTTACAACTCTCGTAATATCACATTCATACGTACACACGTCAATACATTTACATATATGAGTATAATGTTGATTCATTGTAATGCAAAATTAATATAACAAATTAATTTTGTAATCTGCAGTGACGTGTTAAAAAAGTATTAAGCGCCAATGATACTTTATATTAAAATTCCATGAATGAATGATATTTTCTTACAAATTTAATTGCAATTTAATGGAATATCATAAAGTCAATTGATGAAACATTGTTATTGATGTAAAGGAAACAAATAGTTTAAATAATTTTAAAGACTTTATAACTTTATGTTTCTGCTGGCTGGATGAACTTCTAATTTAATGCGCGAGAATCTATTTATTATAAATATCAAGCACTAACCACAGTTTTGGTGTTACCAATAAAGTAATCAATTTCTGTACGAGGTTAATCGTTTTTTCTATATTTTAAATTTCAGCACAGCCTTAACAACAACTTTAGTGTGACGAACCAAAATAAAATTTTATAAGAGAGGGTTTTCAAGGTGCTACCCCATGTTTCCAAGGTACAAAATTGCTGGAAAAAGTGGGGACTATCTCACCTCTTGTTAAGTAACGTAATGTAAACTTCTTTCCTTGGAATAATGACACTTAGGCCGGGGTTTTCAGTGCGAGTTTAAAATCCAGTCAAAGTTGCTCAGTCAAAGTTCACTAGAGTTTAACTTTGTCACGTTGGTCGATCCAGTCAACTTTAACAGGAGTTTGAGCTCGCACTGAAAAATCGGACTTTGGAACTATGCCGTGGCGTTTTAAACAACTGCAGTAATTTTTTGTTGGTTAACTAAAGTTGCTGTTAAAGCTTAGCACGGTTAATCTAATTTGTTGAAATATGAATATACATTATTATTGCTTTTTATAACAATAACCGTATACCCGTATAACATATTGAACATATTTTCGTCTATCTGAAAATTTCTCTAGCGTGCTTAATTCCGACCTCATATTTCGATTCAAGAAATAGGTAACGATCATAATTAATATACAGGTTTTGCGTTTTAGTTACTTTTCTTAATTTTAATTTTGTAGAGTTGTGTCTTAAGAAACTTCCTCTAAAATACATATTTATTTGGTTTTATCAAACGCATAGCTCATAGAGAGCTTCTAATATTTGCCAAACCTACATAGGCCCTTGTTTCTGATAGGAGTTTTCAGTTTGGTCGTTGAGCAAACCTCTGCTAACACTATTGACTCATTCAGTCTGTGTGAGGTCCTCACTGACCAGCGATTACTACCCAACCTACACCAAAATTGACGTTGTAGCTCGATATGTTCATATTTGAGTTGAAAAGTTGATATTTGAAATTTTTTTTACCTCGCTTTGTATTTAAGGAATGTCTCTTGAGGTCGCATGAGTGCGGCTTAAATTAGACATCTATTCGACCCTTATGAGTACCCTACCGTATGCAACATAAAGATTTTTAAATCCTTTCGATTATCCAAAATGATAATATGGAGACCTTTTGCGTTAAAACGATATCGATAGCTATTTCCGAGCCTCGCAAGATATAAACCGCAAATTTGTTAGAAATCCCGACAAAACACAATCCAGAGCGGGCAAAATATATACGTATCAAGGCTCGGAACATTTTCGGTATTAATAGAACAAATGCACGCATAAAAAACTTCCTCATAACATGGAAAACGGGATTGATTTTCGGCCAAAGACATTTTTTCCTCAATCAATTGTAAAATTTTGTTAATAATGAAGGGCATATACATGTTTTTAGGCAGCTTTCCTTGTTTTTGTAAAGGAATGAGTACGAAATCTCTATAATGACAAATCATTCCCGAATCGGATAAAAAAGTTGTCTGAGTGTACCGAAGGGTGAAAATTGAAGCTTTTTTTAAGATAATATTCATATTTGTAAAATATTTTTTTCGTAATTTGTTTTTGGATTGTGCATGCCAGGTTTGATCAAGGCTTAGTCGTGTCTATATTGTAAATGTTTGGGGATCGGTGGTGGCTGGATTATAATTGGATGGGATTTGGTTGTGTCTGGGTTATGTAATTTGGGATTCTGTAGCTCGAAATTGTGTATCGAAATTATATTAAACTTCTTCTGTAATTACAGGCTCCGAAGATGTATTTTTGTTTTTTGAGGGTGAGTGATATGAGGTCAATGGGCATAAGTTCAAATGGTCATAAGGTCATAAGAACAACTGACTTGACGAACTTTTTAAATTGGAATAAATGTCCATGTAGAAAATTCCCCTTTGACCTCTTGATCATTTCGGCAAGAATGCCTTAACCTTATTTTACTACTTAGATTGAGACAAGCAAAAAAAAGCTTCACATAATGGCTTAACTGAAATAGTTCTAATTTCAAAGAAATCCATTTTGAACCAGTTCTTTGTTCGTTTTCTCACTGGAATGAAAGCAGAAATTAGGAAAAGAAACGCATCATGCGAAAATTTGGTATGAAATATTTTGCTTATAATAAAAAGTAACTGTAACGGTGTGAAACAATGTAAACAAAAGCAGAATGGTTACAGTGTAAATATTGAAACTATTTGAAATTTGACGTTGTGGTTGTACAGTTAAAGTCAATTGACGTTTTGGCCGTTGGCCATATATCATACCTTCTTTGTTTAACCAATTCTGAGCTTTTTATATGGTCATAAATCAATTGAAATTGTGACCATTTGAAATGTGTTTAATGTTTTGGCCATAGACCTTATGTCACCCCTCGATTTATAAAACCAATTCTGAAACTAACTTTAGTGCTCTTCAGAAACATCAATTTTCTTCTCAATCCGACACAGAAATAACTGAAAATTTTTATTTTCGTTTTCATTTTGTTCTTCTTTATTTCATTTCTACTAAAAAAACCAATCTATGGTAATTCACAAGCTTATTTGAAGCACAGTCATAAAGGGATGATATATATAAACATGTAAATTAAAATATAAAGTGGCGCATAAATAGATAGATAGATTGTTAAGATAGTAATTAATTTACACATGCATACCAGTGAACTGCAATTATTCATCTTTTAAGGTTATTAGTGGACTAACCAAAAAATGAGTATTAGTGCGTATGCAAACAAAGAATATCAAGCACCTCTTTCCACTAACACACAATTACATAGTCATGCTTCATAAAATGAATAACACCTCATAAGCCACGAAGCAGTCCAGTACTTAATTGTCTTATTGCGCAAGAAAGTCAACTGTGTTATACGAAAACACTAATTGGAATAAATAAGACTAACAGTGCACTAAAATTAATAAAGTCATATCACTCTTCTGACGCTAGCAACATAACGATATACACAAAACTAGACTCAATACGGCGCTAAAGTAAAACCGATAATAAACGAAGTATAGAGTGTATTAGACACGAAATCAACGTGCTACTGAGTTAAATCGACTATGAAATCGGCTTATACTCAACAATGTCATATATGTATGGGACATATGTGTTGCGGGGCACTCATATGGGCAAGTCCCCAAAACTTTAACTTTTTTGGATACTCGGGTTTTACACACGGGTAAAAAACTTAAGGCCAGAAAAAAGTACAAGGACATTAAATTTGACCTTTTGACTATCCGATCTGATGATTTTAAAAATCAAGAAAGTTGATAGCAAGTTTTTGCATAACTTCGAAACGTAAAAACTTTTTCAAGCGATACCCTCGATTTTTGTTTTTTTGAATTTTTTCGATAAAATTTAGAGGCATCGCTGAAAAGCTATGGAATTTAAACTGAATGTTGTTTTTGAGACGGAGATTCCAAAAGTATGAGCAAAATTAATGTGCCCCTCCAATACTCAAAACTATCATCAATCAAAATAGCGATACTTTTTTTTTTTTGTCATTTTCAATATTGACAGTTTTTTGCCTATAGTTTTTGAGGTAATTGAGTATTGAAATTTGGATCATCCACGATAATAGCCTATCAGGGACTAAAAATACCTGGGGCTTCAAATTCGATGTGCCCCTTTCAGTTTTGAAGGTAGAGGCAGAAAAGTGGAAGCACTTGGTTGCGTAAATTTTTTCAGGCGCATGTTTCTTTGTGGGCACAGCTATAATTTTACTTTTATAACTTCATACCCGTTTGTTAATTTTTTCTCTACACCACTGTGGTATACCATCAGTTGCCTCATCTTGGAATATTCACGCAAGGAAAGTTATTCATGTTTGTACGTGGGGCAAATATACGAAATTTCCGACAAAAATTGGCAATCGTCAAAAAGTGTAGGACATTTTTTTTTTGTAAACCAGGTTTTATTTAAAAGTAAATGAGAAGAAACACAAATTTGGTACAATAATTTAAAAAAGAAAAAAATGTTTCTTTGCTTTTTGACGATTGCCAATTTTTGGCGAAAATTTCGTATATTTGCCCCATGTACAAACATGAATAACTTTCCTTGCGTGAATATTCCAAGATGAGGCAATTGATGGTATACTACTGTGGTGTAGAGAAAAAATTAACAAACGGGTATGAAATATTTGACGGTTACCCGGTTTCATATTTTTACCGATATCTTTAAAACAGGGTTTCGGGTATCAACAAAATTTTACCTAAATATACCCCACATAGATATGTATATCCTGATAAAATTTCAACACAATCGTTTAAGAAGTGTTTAAATAAGTAAAAAAATTTAAGGTTTTCTGTGTTTATATTTTTATCAATATCTCCAAAACCGGACCTCGGGTATTAAAACTTTTTTACCTAAACATATTTCGTTCATATATCTATATGTTTTTAAAGTTTCAAAAGAATCTGTAGAAAGGTGTTAAAATAAATGTGTTGCAAACTTTGCAGTAAAAAATATTTGACGGTTATTCGGTTTTATATTTTTACCGATATCTACAAAACCGAGTCTCGTGTATCAAAAAAATTTTACATAGCTAACAGCTGCATATATCTCCATATTTTGTTAAAATTTCGATATAATCGGTACAGAAGTGTTGAAATAAATGTATATTTAACATTGCGACATCAGTTTATATATATTTTGCTCGATCTTTTGACTATATCTTTTTGGGGCATTATGTAAGACGAGTAATGGCGATGCACTATAGCTCCAATTTGACCCTCAATGTTCCTAACAAAAAGATATTTGCGTGATACCATGTTTCAAAAAAAAAAATTTTTTTTCTCCAAAAAAACCAAAGTTTGGCGGATTTCCTCATATGTATTTTCTATTTTATGTGCTCATCACTCATAGTATTTTTCTGTACTTGCCTAAGTACATATTTAGACAAAATTTTTTGGCTCATGACTAAGTGCACTAATGTTATTAGTACTCAAAGCAGATCTCTGATGCATGCCTACATACATGCATATGTATAGATGTGTTTACATGTAACAACCATTATGTTGCTGCTCAAATAAAGCAACAACAGCCGCCTTACAACTTTAAACCAATTGACCAGGTCTAAATTGAACAGCCGCAGGTTTCATCATATATGTGTACATACATATATAAGTCTGTGAGTTGTAGAAGCATGGACAGAAAATTAATATGTGTAAGCAAATGTGCCTAGAGATAGGAGTACATATTTATACAAATGTATGTACATATGTATAGATATCCACATATATAGACAGTGCATTCTAGACCCAACTCAGCAGCTAAAGCCAAGCAGTAAATGATTTGGCATTCATTCGCATGCAATCCAGCCATTTATCCAACCAAAGACTGCGCTGGCTTACCTGCTACAGTTTTACAACATGCATATACACACGTGTACATGTGATATAATTATATAAACTTATCGGATGCCTAGAATCACACATTGAACTCATCTTGTATGCCAATCGTTCGTTCTTATATCTAAATATGTCCGTCCACTTGTCGCTTGTTTAATTCTGCTGTTCGCACATGCTGTGAGTTAGATAGCCAACTTACAAGATAAGTCTGACAGTCACTAAAATTGCATTAGAATTTACTATTAAAACAAAAAAATCTATGAACTTTACCACACTTTATATCGTTTTCGTGTTTAACCAGTAGAATGAGTTTGGAAGTGGCGGTAGAAGATCTGTAAGCCTTGAGCCTAAGAGCCTTGCGAGCAAGAGTTTGTATACAACAAGTAAGGAAGGTTAAGTTCGGGTGTAACCGAACATTACATACTCAGTTGAGAGCTATGGTGACAACATAAGGGAAAATAACCATGTAGGAAAATGAACCGCGGGAAACCCTGGAATGTGTTTGTATGACATGTCTACCAAATGAAAGGCACTGAAGAGTATTTTATGAGCGAGTGGGCCATAGTCCTATAGGTGGACGCCATTTAGGGATATAGCCATAAAGGTGGATCAGGGTTGACCCTAGAATTTGTTTGTACGATATGGGTATCAAATTAAAGGTATTAATGAGGGTTTTAAAAGGGAGTGGTGGTAGTTGTATAGGTGGTCGCCTTTTCAGAGTTATCGCCATAAAGGTGGACCAGGGGTGACTCTAGAATGCGTTTGTACAATATGGGTATCAAAAGAAAGGTGTTAATGAGTATTTTAAAGGGAGTGATCCTTAGTTCCATAGGTGGACGCCGTTTCGAGATATCGCCATAAAGGTGGACCAGGGGTGACCCTAGAATTTGTTTGTACGATATGGGTATCAAATTAAAGGTATTAATGAGGGTTTTAAAAGGGAGTGGTGGTAGTTGTATATGTGAAGGCGTTTTCCAGATATCGACCAAAATGTGAACCAGGGTGGCCCAGAACATCATCTGTTGGATACCGCTAATTTATTTATATATGTAATACCTGCCAAGATTTCAAGGGTTTTTTATTTCGCACTGCAGAACTTTTTAATTTCTCTAAAGTTATGTTTCGCGTCAATAAACCAATCCAGTTACCATGTTTCATCCCTTTTTTCGTATTTGGTATAGAATTATGGCATTTTTTTCATTTTTCGTAATTTTGATATCGAAAAAGTGGGCGTGGTCATGGTCGGATTTCGTTCATTTTTTATACCAAGATAAAGTGAGTTCAGATAAGTACGTGAACTAAGTTCAGTAAAGATATGTCGATTTTTGCTCAACTTATCGTGTTAAGGGCCATGCGGAAGGACAGACGGACGACCGTGTATAAAAACTGGGCGTGGCTTCAACCGATTTCGCCCATTTTCACAGAAAACAGTTAACGTCATAAAATCTATGCCCCTACCAAAAGGATTGGTAAACTTTTGTTCGACTCATGGCATTAAAAGTATCCTAGACAAATTAAATGAAAAAGGGCGGAGCCACGCCCATTTTGAAATTTTATTTTATTTTTGTATTTTGTTGCACCATATCATTACTGGAGTTGAATGTTGACATAATTTGCTTATATACTGTAAAGATATTAAATTTTTTGTTAAAATTTTACTTAAAAAAACTTTTTTTTTTAAAGTGGGCGTGGTCCTTCTCCGATTTTGCTAATTTTTATTAGGCGTACATATAGTAATAGGAGTAACGTTCCTGCCAAATTTCATCACGATATCTTCAACGACTGCCAAATTGCAGCTTGCAAAAGTTTTAAATTACCTTCTTTTAAAAGTGGGCGGTGCCACGCCCATTGTCCAAAATTTTACTAATTTTCTATTCTACGTCATAAGTTCAACCCACCTACCAAGTTTCATAGTTTTATCGGTCTTTGGTAATGAATTATCGCACTTTTCCCGTTTTTCGAAATATTCGATATCGAAAAAGTGGGCGTGGTTATAGTCCGATATTGTTAATTTTAAATAGCGATCTGAGATGAGTGCTCAGGAACCTACATACCAAATTTCATCAAGATACCTCAAAATTTACTCAAGTTATCGTGTTAACGGACGGACGGACGGACGAACATGGCTCAATCAAATTTTTTTCGATCCTGATGATTTTGATATATGGAAGTCTATATCTATCTCGATTCCTTTATATCTGTACAACCAACCGTTATCCAATCAAACTTAATATACTCTGTGGGCTCTGCTCAACTGAGTATAAAAACAAAACAAAATTAAAATAGGCAAGTTGTTTTTGTGTTCGCGTGTTATTTGTCCAGCAGCTGAAAAACCTGTTAGTTACATTAATCGCATTTTTTACACTTCTACACCTCTTGGCTTGGTCTCACCTGCTTTTCTAAGCAACATCACTTGCCAATATAATAAGTCTTTACATATAGGGCCACTGATGACTATAGCTAAATATTTTTTTTGCTCTTTTAGTATAATAATGTAAAGCCAAGGTTTAGCTTATTTCTTTAATTTATTTCAAATAGTACCATACCGGCAGATTATTGATATCTCTGGACGGTTTCAGCGAAACCAGGTCGTTCTCGTTCTGTGTATAGCATAATCCCGAAATACATAATACAGGCACTAACACAACCAAATTCCGACAACACATATTACCAACAAGACATAATCATCAAAAATCACTAAAAAAATACCTAAAAAATATTAAAATTGTTTTATGAAATCATTTTAACTTTCACCCCATTTGCGGTACATGATCTATTGCAATTACAGAACATTTGTCTATATTTTATCTTGTACGCATTTAGAGCAGTCTGCGCCTTGCCTTGTCTGTATAATATATCGTAGGAATTTTGGTATGTCTGTATTTTGGGCTGTCTGGCTGACATTTCGAGGTGCACCCTATATGGGTCCTACGTAGTGTTAACAATCTACTACCGCGCCACCATGTTCGTAACTTTCTAGCCGCAGTAAGGACTGAAGACCAAAGGGTCAATAAATTATACTTCGCATAATTTTATATAATATTGTGACTGAAACAAAAAGGAAATATTTTTGAATGTAAAATGGTCACTAGTAATTTCGTTAAACCCTAAATCAAATCACTTACCACGAAGAAAATAATGGTTCTACCAATTTGAAGTCTTTGTGGTTTCTAAGTATGGACAAATGGGGCAAAAATCTTGTAGATGCGCTGAGTTCAGTACTGTCCTTGGATAGGCCAAGCCTCTGTTGATAATTGGCAATTTTGTGCTTTTATGTGCTATAAGCATGGGTAACAACCGAGTTTTTGTAGTACTGGCGTACTAGCCCTAGCGCAATCTGTGAAGCTAACGCCAAACTTCAACACAATGACGCCGTTAACTGATAGCAAGATCTCGTAATTTTTGTGTCCTCTCGTCAATTTGTGTTTTGAAATTGTGTAACCAAAAGATTAGTCTGTAACCTTTGCTGTTTGAATGAGTAGGTTTTGTTGATTATATTGGGTGCAGTTCATTTACATTAGTGTATCGCCATTGCTTTTTTATGTTAACTGGGTGTTGCCACTTTTTAGTGTTTGATAATTCAATGTGTTGCTTTTTATTGCATTCAAGAGAGCGATAAACATTTTCATAGTGCTCTGGTGTTTTTAACACTCCTAACACTCTTGTAGAGCAGACATCAATCCTAGGCTAGGCCAGCTGCACTTCGCTGGAGTGGCCGGGTGAAAAGAAAAAATATACATACACTACGCCGAGCTTCTCTTCCAATTTGCGTCGTCATCCTTTTATGTTTCCATATAAAGTGGTGGGACCCACATGTTTTATACCGGCTCCGAACGGCATCTGCAAAGCAAATGAGTTTTCACTGAGAAGCTTTTAATGACAGAAATATATTCGGTAGGTTTGCGAAATGGTAGGTCTGGCAAATGAGTTTTCACTGAGAAGCTTTTAATGGCAGAAATATATTCGGTAGGTTTGCGGAATCACTGTCGAACGGCGAGCCCGATTAGAAGAACTTGTTTCGAATTAAAAAAACTTGTTTCTAAATTTCCGCTGTTACTTTGCTGGGAGTTGAACCCAGGCAAAAAAACGCTACCAGCACATCACAGATGGAAACATTTTTAAATTTCCTTGGTGCTACCTACTCGCGCCAGTTAGTACAGCTAAGAGGCGGTTGTCGTGCCTCGTTGGACGGCCACAACCGCTTAAAACAGTTATTTGAATGCCGCCTACAATCTAGCACCCTGTATTTATAGCACATGCTTAATAGTAAGCATATTCCTATATACATATTCATAAAAGGATGCACGAAAAGTAATTTATTTCGAGGAGGGTTAGGCGGCCACACGCTTGTCTTGGAAATTAACTTCCTGATTTTGAATGGAAATCAGGCAAGAGTACCCGCGTGATATACATATAAACATATAAGGCATCATATAATTGCATATATTACACACAAAACTACATTGAAAATGCATATCTACATAGATAAACAAATATTAAACAAACTCCTTAACGTGATAGCATTTAGCTTCCCATTTAAATTCAATTGGATGAATATTTTTATACTCAGCTGTACTTGGGTAACGGTTGGTTGCGCAGGTATAAAGGGATCTTGATAGATATAGACTTCCATATATCAACATCATCAGTATCGAACGAAAACTGATAAAGCGATGTCCATTCGTCCGTCTATCCTTCCGTTAACACGCTAACTTGAGCAAATATATATATATCTTCACCGAATTCAGTATACGGGCTTATCTGGACCCAGAATAAATTGGTATTGGAAATGAAATCCACTTTTTCAATATAGAATATTTAGAAAAATGGAAAACTGAGATAATTCAAAAACGAATAGCGATAAGCTGGTGAAATTCGGTATGTGGGTTGGTTTCACGACGCAAAATATAAATTTCAAAAAATTTTGGAGTATGGGCGTGGCATCACCCACATTTAGAAGAAGAAAATTTGGAAGTATAACAAGCCGTAAATCAAAAGCCGTTAAAGATATAACATTGAAATTTGGCAGAGACGCTATCTTTGCCAAATTATATAGACTGAAAGAAGATAATAAAAATCGGTTAAAAACCACGCCCACTTTCCCTAAAGGTCTAACTTTAAGTTTCGCATTTCAAGTGCACACCTGGGTATGTTATGTTCGGTTTCACCCGAACTTAGACTTTCTTACTTGTTTATTTCTCTTTCCCTTTCACTTAATTCTTTGCTCAACCTCTGTCTTGTAATTATTTAAACTCTTAAAGCTACAGTATTGTTTATTCATTAATTTAATTTATAATTATCAGTCATGTATATAATTTGTCAAAATTTAAATTAAATAAACTTACTAATTATTCGAGTAGACATTTTTATACTCAGCGTGCTTTGCACACAGAGTATATTACCTTTGATTGGATAACGGTTGGTTGTACAAGTATAAAGGAATCGAGATAGATATAGACTTCCATATATCAAAATCATCAGTATCGAAAAAAAATTTGATTGAGCCATGTCCGTCCGTCCGTCTGTCCGTTAACACGATAACTTGAGTAAATTTTGAGGTATCCTGATGAAATTAGTACGTAAGTTCCTGGGCACTTAGATCGCTATTTAAAATGAACGATATCGGACTATAACCACGCCCACTTTTTCGATATCGAAAATTTCGAAAAACCGAAAAAATGCTATAATTCATTACCAAAGACGGATTAAACGATGAAACTTGGCAGGTGGGTTGACCTTATGACGCACAATAGAAAATTAGTAAAATTTTGGACAATGGGCATGGCACCGCCCACTTTTAAGGGAAGGTAACTTAAAAGTTTTGCAAGCTGTAATTTGGCAATCGTTGAAGATATCATGATGAAATATGGCAGGAACGTTACCACTATTACTATATATGTGCTAAATAAAAATTAGCCTAATCGGATGAAGAACTCGCCCACTTAAAAAAAAATTTTTAAGTCAAATTTTAACAAAAAATTGGATATCTTTACAGTATATAAGTAAATTATGTCAAAATTCAACTCCAGTTATGATATGGTGCAACAAAATACAAAAGTAAAAGAAAATTTCAAAATGGGCGTGGCTCCTCCCTTTTTCCTTTAATTTGTCTAGAATACTTTTAATGCCATAAGTCGAACAAAAATTTACCAATCCTTGTGAAATTTGGTAGGGGCATAGATTCTATGACGTTAACTGTTTTCTGTGAAAACGGGCGAAATCGGTTGAAGCCGCGCCCAGTTTTTATATACAGTCGACCGTCTGTCTTTCCGCTCGGCCACTAACACGATAATTTGAGCAAAAATCGATATATCTTTACTAAACTTAGTTCATGTACTTATCTGAACTCACTTTATCTTGGTATACAAAATGGCCGAAACCCGACTATGACCACGCCCACTTTTTCGATATCGAAAATTACGAAAAATAAAAAAATGCCATAATTCTAGGGATGAAACATGGTAATTGGATTGGTTTATTGACGCGAAATATAACTTTAGAAAAAACTTTGTAAAATGGTTGTGACACCTACCATATTAAGTAGAAGAAAATGAAAAAGTTCTGCAGGCCGAAATAAAAAACCCTTGAAATCTTGGCAGGTATTACATATATAAATAAATTAGCGGTATCCAACAGATGATGTTCTGGGTCACCCTGGTCCACATTTTGGTCGATATCTGGAAAACGCCTTCACATATACAACTACCACCACTCCCTTTTAAAACCCTCATTAATACCTTTAATTTGATACCCATATCGTATAAACACATTCTAGAGTCACCCCTGGTCCAGCTTTATGGCGATATCCCGAAATGGCGTCCACCTATAGAACTAAGACCCACTCCCTTTTAAAATACTCTTTAATACCTTCCATTTGATACCCATGTCATACAAACACATTCCAGGGTTACCCTAGGTTCTTTTTCCTACATGGTAATTTTCCCTTATTTTGTCTCCAAAGATCTCAGCTGAGTATGTAATGTTCGGTTACACCCGAACTTAGCCTTCCTTACTTGTTTTTGTTTGAGTTAAATGTGCTTAGGGGAAGATGCCATGGAACTAATGAGCAAATTATGTAAATGAACGCAAGATTTTCTATACAAATATTACTCTTTTAATTAAATAAATATAACCATTCGCTGCATATCGAAAGTTAATTGCTACTGAGCGTGAACTATCACCGCCTTTCTGATTAGTTTTATGGTGATGGTTTTTTTTTTTTCCATGCATTTAAATCAGTTTTTTGTAGTTTTAGTTGATGATATGCGTGGATTTAGCTTCTACTTTTTCTTTTTCGTAGCTATCGGGGTATATTATTTGTAGCATTCTTTTTTTGTCCATAGCTGTAGTGGAGAGATTTCTGAGCCGAAATTAATTGCAAAATTTATTAAGAAAATTAAAACGCAGCATTGAAATTGGCAAACCCTGACGAAATTCACAATTTCCTCTAAATTTAATAAGGACTCATTCTCACTTAAACTATTGTTAAATATCGGTAACGTCATGATATATGAATGATATCTCTTTTACATCATATGATCATATGATAACTTTTCAATCCCTCGCTTTGAAAAAGCCTGTCAATATCTGAAAAAATATCGGTATAGCAGGGAATACGAGTGAAAACATAATCAGCCCAATTCTAAATATTCTCGCGGACTTTTTTATTCCCGCTAAAAAATTCCTCCAATTCTATTCTCCTAGGGAGAACAATAATTGGGGAATAGGAATTTCGAGTTTTCGAAGTCAGCTGTTTTGTCAATTGAAATTTCGTTGCGCATCTCTTATTTTGTTTAAAAAATTGAAAAGTTTATTTTTGCGAGTTTGTTTGGAATTAAGAAATAAAATATAAATAATGTACAGTATTGCAATTCATATGGTATTCACTGAAATGAGTAATGAATTGGTACCACAGCAACATCAACAGAGGAGCATAAGAAGAAGAAGACGGCGGGATAACACAAATCCGCCGGAGTTGCCTGCTTCCATTCAGCAAACCAATTTTCTGGCAGCCAAGTTGAGTTTAATTTCGTCTTTCGTCATATGCCAAAATCTAAGCAAGCCTTCTTAAAAAATCCTTGCGCAATTTCTCGATGGCTCTTCAAATATACCAAGAGCTCTTCCGTTGCTTATGATATACTTTTCGACTTAAAATAAAGAATATTGTGGTTGTTGCTGTTGTTGTATTAACAGTGAGAATATTGTGGTAGAATGTGAATACATATTTTAGCACAAATTTGTACAAAAAAGTGTTCTTTCTTAACCTTCATCTGCTCTTAAAAAAAACTTACGTTTCTGACGTTCCTGCGTCGTTTTCGACGCATATGTAGTTATTCAAATTTTTTAACATATAAAATGAATTTAAGTACGCAATAACTTTTGCAAAATTGTGATTTTTTTATTTATTTTACAAAAAGTAGTCATTTTTATTTTAAAGAATTATTAGGCAAGCTTATTTTCGATACATTTAATGCATATGTTCCTATTATGAACGGTCTTGCATGCCCCTTTTTAACAGAAGCAGCAAATGGTAGTGTGCATATTATTTTTGGAAGCTTTATTTTTTTCCCAGCACATCAAGCACCTTTGTCTGCCTTTTATTTGTTGTGGAACACTTTTTGCTCCAGTAGCTTGTTTAGCTGTAACATGTTTAGATGAGGAAGCAATTTCAACTAAATTTGCTGCTGAACTGGTTCTCGGCTTTACAGTTCTATTTTCCATATATGGTGTGGCTAGCAATAATCCTAGTTCCTTTAGAAAATTCCTTCGAATAGTTGTTTTCTGGGTACGCTGCCAATCAGGATTAATTTCGTTGAAAATTATGAATGTGTTCAAAGCAGATATGTCTATTATATTGGCAAACACAGCTATGGGCCATCGATTAGTTTTCCTCTTGCAACTATAGCATGAAAGCATTTTATCAACTGTATCCACTCCTCCTGTTTTAAAAGAAAAACAAACTTGAGTCATCCAAAAAAAAACATATAAATAAGTTTACCATACACGGACCTTTTGTTTTATTATAGTAGTTTATAATAGATGGTAGCCTTTTAGTCCCGTCTTGGACTTCGATTGAGTTGTGCAAAGTACTTTGTAAAATTGTACATTTATTTTTCCTCCCAATGTAAGAAACAAGTGCAGTATTATTTGTGAATGCGAATGTTGACTTGAACAATGGTAGGTTTTTGCATTTTAGGAGAATTGGAGGGATCGATGTCTTATTTTTTCTCATAGTTCCCAACATTGTAATACCTGCTGCTAATAATTCCTGGCCGAGGCCATATGAGGAAAAAAAATTATCCATTGTCACGTTGCGACCTTTCAACCCAGAAACCATATCCAAAACAGCTCGTTGACCCTAATTTTTTTCGCATGTGCTCACACCGGCTGGTTTACCCAAATATGGCTGTATTTTTCTTACGTAGCAACTTTCAGAGCAGACCCACACCCAAAACTTGATTCCATATTTTTCTGGTTTGGAAGGCATATACTGCCGAAACTTGCACCGGCCTCTGAAACCTAGTAGCTGCTCATCAACAGTTACACATTCGCGTAGGTTGTAATAGTCTGCTAATAGATCTGACCATTTTTCAAATACCTCTCTGATGGGAGCAAACTTATCTGCAGACGTTTGCTGTCTGCGACTCATAGCATCATCAAAACGAAGTACTTGCGTTACATATTGGAATGTATTTTTTGACATTATAGCTCTAAACATCGGCCGACAATACTGTGCATCGAATAAATCTACCAATGTTTCATTTTTAAATCTACAAATTGATTTGTAAATTTTGTTTATAACATTATTCAATAAAAAATTGTTAATACCTATACACGCCAGCTAAAATCAAAATGCCAATATACGCTTCAAGTAAAGAAGAATCAATTTCCATGCAGTCTTCACCATGGTTAGCTCTAGCAAATGCATTTGTATGCTTTAGAATAATATTTTCCAGATGTGGTGGTAAAAAAAGGAGAAACGAATCTTTTATATTGCTAACACGAGCTTTAGCATATCGAGTAACTCCAGGTAACAGATTGATAATATTCTCACTTCTGAGTCTACCATTGTGCTGCTGAAAAGGTTCTGCCTGCCATATTGTTCCACCTTTCGAAAGGTACAATGTATCACCGTTTGAAGCAGTACCAATACCATCACTTCTAGTAGATCGGGTATTATTATCTTCTTCGCATTCACTACCATCCAAAAAAGTTTCACTTTCACTACCTCCTGATACATCAAGCATATAATCATCACTTATATCGGAGAGGCTGCAGCTATCTTCATCACTTTGATTGATAAGAGCTCCTATTTCCTCACTCGACAAATATTTCGGTTGACACATATTATTTATTTCGTGAGTTTCTTTTATTTTATATAAAATTTCACAAACTAATCACAAACACCTTCTTCACTTGCAAAAATAACATTTGAAACTAACTTTCCCGCCAAAAAACATACGTTTTCCCATATGCGTCGAAAACGACGCATGAGGGTTACCAACGTAACTTTTTGAATAAATCCCAAGAAAAACTAATTTTTGTATCCAAAACCAATTTGAAATATGTAAAGAACTGTTATTTATAAAGTCAAGAAAAATAAATAATTTTGAGCCAATTTTTTTCACAAAAATGCAAAAAATATATTGCTTTTGCGTCGATTTCGACGCAAAGAGCAGATGAAGGTTAAAATAAACAATTTCCTTTAACTATTTTAATGCATTCCCTTTAATTTAACTAGTGAAAAAACTCCTATGAAATGGCAGAGAAATCTCCCTCTCCCTCACATTCATAATACCTACTTTTCTCCCATTACCGGTTTCCGCTTTTTCGAACATTGTTCAGAATAGGAGGAAAGGGAGAAGTGAAAAAACTCACAAAGAATTTTTATTTAGAATACGAGAAATGGGAGAAGGGAAAAACTCGCACGAAATTTTTGTTTAGAATTGGGCTGAATAAGTAAGGCAGAGTGTGCCCAGAGACAGCTAGTAGATTGGCGAACCGTAATCACTAAGATACAATAGCTTAGTTTTTGTTTACATGCATATACAGATGCACTTAAACTTTATATACACTTATGAAATTGTTGCGCAGAATATAAGTACTGCTTCAGATGCATTATACTCAGTTGCAACTGAAATATGTCTCTCCATTTTATCTCTACACTATTCTCCACTTCTATGACCGAAAAATGAAATCAGTTCTTTTAAGAGAAATATCAGTTAGTTTGATAGGGAATCTGTAATTTTCACAGAATATTGTTAGCCGAACAAATTTGTTCTCCTGACAAAGCACTCATTTGAAATAAACATCGTACGATCGAATTTACCGATTGACTGTTAATGTAAGAACAACAAACCCGATTATTTCATATTACCAACGTTATTTCTTTCGGTATAATTTCCTTTGATAGTTGAAAACTAAGTCGTATGCCAAGTTGTGAAAAATCCACCTCTCAATGACTCTTGGCTAATTTCATTTGTGATGTTGAGTTTTAAACGCGTATTATTCTCAGTTCAGCATGTCCAGTTCTAGTGATAGTCCAACAAACTTTAGAGCTAATTTTTTGTTTATCACTATCCATTGGCTTCGTTGACTCATTGAGTATTTTTCATTTAAACGGCGACCCTTGCACTTCCGCCGTGTTCAAGCAAAAAAAAAACAAGGAAAGCCACAATCAATGAGTAATATTTAAATTCTTCGAATGGTTTAATGAAATATGTAAATTTAGTTCAAGTTCAAGAACGATTAAAGTTGTAAATTATTTAATTGCAAAGCTATGCAAATTTATTGTTAACTGCTTTAATATAATGCAGTGACAATTTTTATTGTTTTGCGGTATCTTGCATAGCCAACAAAATATGATTTTTCTTTTATAATTATACTCACAGTGCACAGAGTGTATTAACTTTGATTGGATAACGGTTGGATGTACAGTTATAAGGGAATCGAGATAGATATAGACTTCCATATATCAAAATCATCAAAAAAATTTGATTGAGCCATGTCCGTCCGTCCTTCTGTCCGTTAACACGATAACTTGAGTAAATATTGAGATATCTTCATTAAATTTGGTACACGAGCTTATCTGGACCCAGAATATTTGATATTGAAAATGAGTGAAATCGGATGATAACCACGCCCACTTTTTATATATATAACATTTTGAAAAATACAAAAAGCTGATTATTTAGTAAATAATACACCTAGAATGTTGAAATTTGACGTCTAGACTGATATTGAGACTCTTGAGAAAAATTTGGAAAATTTTTTTTAAATGGGCGTGGCACCGCCCACTTGTGATAACATCATTTTTTCAAATATTATTAATCATAAATCGTTAAACCTATCGTAACAAAATTCGGCAGAGAGGTTGCCTTTACTGTAAGGAATGCTTTGAAGAAAAATTAACGAAATCGGTTAAGGACTACGCCCACTTTTATATAAAAGATTTTTAAAAGGGTCGTGGACGAATAAAATAAGCTATATCTTAGCGAAAAAGAGCTTTTTGTCAATAGAATTTTACTTTCTAAATTGAATTATAACATTAAATTGGGAAACACTAAAATTTTTTTAAATGGGTGTGGCGCCGCCCCTTTTATGACTAAGCAATTTTTTATGTTTCGGGAGCCGTAACTCGAAGAAAAATTAACATATCGAAATTGTGTACACATATATTCCTTATAGCAGAAAATATTTCTGGAAAAAATGGACGGGATCGGTTAAAGACCACGGCAACTTAGAAATAAAACAAGTTTAAAATGATCGTAGACTAGAATAATAAGCTATAACTTAGCAAAAAAGTTTTATTGTAAAAGGAAATGGAGTGAAATTTTTTTTAAACGGGCGATGACATGTGTTATGTAGAAAAGTAATTTATCTGAAATGAAATATACAATTGAAGCTCACGCTGAGATATAATGTTCAGTTACACCCGAACTTAGACACCTTTTCTTGGTTTTTTTTTTTGTTTTCATCCCATTGCGTCAATACGAATAATTAATTTATTATCCATATTTATTAACTCATTTCCCACACGCCCAATAATTATTACATATTTATTTATATAAATATTAAAAACAAGCGATACAATAGCATTATTTCACAAAACTTAGTATAATGTGATTTAAATTATTTCTTATACACATAAATAAACATTTGTTTCACAATAAAGTGGAAGTTTAAATCAGAACACGATTTCAAATTATTGCATACAAATTACTTAAAAATGTATAAGTAAATGTAAATTGTTGTTAGATTGAAACAAATAAGGACAGATAGTGATATATCTAGTAAGTGTGTATACCTAGCAAAAAATTTGAATCTTATATAAGGCTTATTCAATATGGCCAAAAGACTTATGGTATCTGGCCTTAGTTCTTAAGGAATATTAGTTTTTTTTTTTATTTATTTAAAGTCGACACAAAACGAAAACGTTCGACTGGTAAAGTATAAAATTAGTACAAAAAGTATTATAACTTGTAAAGTATAAGGTTAACATTGAACAAAAGTAAGTTTATGCATTTAACAATTCAAATTGATCAGATCAGTCATCGTGATGAGCTCAGAAGGGAGCTTACGCGAGGTGCTCAGAAAGGAGCTTGGTGCCCATAAGGGGGCTGGCGCGACGTGCTCATAAAGAAGCCGGATGCCCAGTAGGGGGATCACGCGAACTCGTGCCTGTTTTCTACGGAAGAAATAAATGACGTATTAGTAATTCATATACATACATATAATGGATAGAATTAGTAGAAAATGAATTCAATATATTAATGAATACAGTTAGTTACTATTAAGAGAGGGAGGAACAGATTTTTTAATGCAAAAAAGCGAGTCCGAAATATCAAATGTGCTAGAGTGGGAGTTATAATTCGGACACAAACAGCGGAAGGGCTCATTTAATTCAAAATTTGTTCTACAATTTTTTAGATAGAGAGGTTTAAAATGTCTCGAAGGCCGGGAAGGGACATTAAAGTTTACTTCGCTCAACAGAAATGAGCTATATACCGAACTATTTAATAAATTAATCATAAATACAATTCCAAGTATTTCCCTACGACTAGCAAGGGTGGGAAGATTAATAAGTTTCAGGCGGTTATTATAAGGTAGCAGATTACACGTAGAATCCCAATGGAAATCTCTTAAAGAGAAAAGTAAGAATTGTTTTTGGACTGATTCTAGCCGATCAATATGAACCTGGTAGCTCGTGTTGTATCGTATATTCTTTATAATATCCCTTATTTTGCTATAACTACTTATGTCATCAGCCATAAGGATTACCTGAGAAATAACGTTTTCAATAAGCCTTATAGACTTTATAATATTAGGCTTACATAAGCAATTACTATAAGCCATAAGGAATCCGCGATATCAAGTTCATGCGGATAGGGTTGAGTCAATACAGAAGCAATTTTTACGTTTCTCTTTAAGGAATTTTCATTGGGACTCTGCGCATAATCGTCCACCTTTACTAGTCGGTTCAAGCTTATCAATCTTCTAACTCTCGCAAGTCGTAGAGAAATGCTAGGCGTATTATTTATGGCTAAACTACTGAATGGACTAATTCCTAACCACTTTCTTTGGAACGAAGTAAAGTTCAATGTCCCATCACGAGCGGCAAGACATAACAAACCTCTTCTTTTGAGGCAGAGTAGAACTAATTTCGAATTAAATGAACCTTTTTGGTGTTTGTGTCATGATTTTAACTCTCATTCGTATTCATTTGATATAACGGATTTACTTTTTACTATAAAGAAAACTGTCCTATTCTATCTTAACTCGTAACAATATAAAAAAAATCTTTATGTGCTTAAAGCGTTAACTAACAATTTACTATATGTAGAATTTCCAACTGTTATGTATAATACTCAGCTGATGATTTTTATTCTGTAGCTGAGCAGTTTTAGACCTCGATGCTTAACAAAACCCCGCCTATCAAGAACTCGGCAAAAAGAAAATCCGTGCTTCATGCGGATGCGCCCCTCGTGTTGATGGGGCGGACTTTGGAGGGTATTAATCCGTTGGGCTTATTATCTATATATATACAAATCACGTGACACTATGTTTGTTCCCGATGGACTACTAAACTACTGAACCGATTTTGAATTTGTTTTGCGCCCCGTGTGTAGTTCGATCTAACTTGAAATATAGGATAAGTTATATCTCAGTTTATGTTCGCAATATTATTTTATTGCAATTTTTTTTAAATGTTTGTACGTAATAATAAAATTTTACGTATACGCAACGGCACTCATATTTTCAGGTGGTGCGGATATACTTCCGTGTAATTGCTTGGTGTTTAATTAAACAACCTGCTTTCAATAAAAACTATTATAGCGAATGATATCCAGTATAGCACCTCACCAGGCCCGTCGAGAAAGGGGGGAATGGGGGGGATTACCCCCGGACCCGGGGTTTCTAAGGGGGCCGCTATTTAGAAGTACTTAGAAATTTTTTTTTTTTAAATTCAGGAGAGTCTAGGTGCTCCATGTGCAATTTTTAAACCGAATTTCAAAAGCAATGAATATCTGCATTTCGTTTTAATATTATAGTAAAGTGTTAAAAATAAAAATCTATATATATAAAAGGAAAGGCTAAAATGTGTGTTAGTTGGTCGCCGGTGTTTGAAGAGATGCGTCAGTCGATTTTGTTCAAACGTGGACCAGGGTACCACTAGAATGTGTTTATAGAATACGGATAACACATGAAAGCTGTTGATGAGTGCTTTAGTAGAGGGTAATTTTCATACCCCTGGGTGATTAGGGTCTCGAGATATAGGCCAAAACGTGGGCCCGTGAATGCCTAGACAGTGTTTATACAATATGGATATCAAATGAAAGCTGTTGATGAGTGCTTTAGTACAGAGTAATATATTATACCGCTGGGGGACTAGCGTCTCAAGATATAGGTGGACCTCGATACCCCTAGAACGTGTGGATAATATGGATATCAAATGATAGCTGTTGATGAAAGCTCTAAAGTAATTTTCATTGTGATATTCCATTTAGTCGCATCAACCTGACAAAACTGATAAATATGCATGCGAAGCCGAAATAGAGACATGAATTAATAATACCCACATACCATCCTTTTTTACGACCAGAGACGGACTGGGACTGGGATTAGGACTAGGACTGGGACTGAGACTCAGAGTGGGACTGGGACTGGGACTGGAACGAAAGAGATAGACTGAGAGAGAGATAGAATGAGACGAAGATGGAAGTAGATGAAGCGAAAAAGACGGAGGGAGGAGTGAATAAAAGGATTAGGAAAAAGTGAAGAGGGTGAGGGCAAAGTTAGACGGAAAAAGCTTTTTAAAATGTATGCAGGTAGGCCAAATTTAGGGCAGAACAACGTCTGCCGAGTCTGCCAGTTATTATTATAAAAAAAGGAAGAATATAATAATCTTATTATAAAACTTATGGACCAAATTAAATAAGACTTACATTATGCCTTATTCTAAGGTATACCTTGCTGCATAAAGGATTATAACCCACTAAAACTGAGTCTTACATACTCGTATAGCTTTATAAGAAGGTAATACATCGAGTACAATAACCTGATTATAAGGTTTATAAACCAAGTAGCATTAGGACTATTCCTGCTGCCATAAGAAAAATAAAAATAAAGTGCAGTTTCTTTAAAATAATACGAAAATTTATCGACTAGAACAGGGTTCTTTTTATCATTTATCCTTTCAACCTCGTGTTACAATGAAACGTGAACCAGATACGAATAGAGATTTGTATGCAAATGCAACAACAATGTGAACCATATGGATATGGATATTGCAACACGTGAAATATGTTTAGGCAACAATTATTTTTTAGTTTACCTTAGGGATAAGGCTTATTTGTAGCGTAAATAAGCCTAAATAGGGCGTTACTACAAGGAGTATGATGTCTTATTTTTTACCTTATTCTGAGGTTTATCTATCAAGAGTGAGTGAAACCATTATTCCTAATTGCTTACCAACGCTTATGCCACTTTTTGCTGGGTATGCAAACACTACAAGGGTGTGTGCTTCCTTGATTTGTATGCGACCACGTTTTCCGGGCGGGCGCAAAGGGGAAAACTAAATAATTTATGCAGTATGTTTGGAACCATTTGAGCGATGGTTCCAAATAAATGCATATGAAATGTCACATACGAAAGATAAACTGACGCTAAATTGAAGTGAGAAAGGGTAGGTAAGTGACAATTCATTGGAAGGTGAAGTTACTAGATACATATGTACATATATACAATATAGTATATGTTGTGTAATAGTTAGATGGATAGTATAGATAAGGAGGTGTTTTGGTGTTAGAAAGTGATAAGGGCAGCGTAAAGGCTTTTTTTGCTTTTCAGTGTGTATGTAAGTAGATAAATTGAATGATTGGCATTGCAGTTTTCTACAAAAGGGACAAATAGCTTTTATTGTTTAACAAAACATAAGGAGTTCTAATTAGTTAGATATGCACAGCTGTTAAGATTTAAAACCTCTTATATGGTAAAACGAAAAACTGCATGTTTTCTTCGATCTAATCGTTGTTAAACATATATATATTTAACATACTTATCAGCACCTTAACTCTATAATAAAAATATATAAAACATGCAAAAATACGCAAAAGACTTATGCTGAAAAGCTAACTTTCATTACTAAGCAAAACTTTTCAAGTTAAAATAACTCGGCGAACTTGTTTTTTTGTACATTCTTTTCAATACGAACAATGCCAAATTAATTAGGCGAAATACAATTAATGCTAATATGAAAGGATCTAAAAAAATTGGAGTATGCAAATAAATAATACGTAAAATGTATGCAAAGTACAGCAGCAAAGAGAAAAATAGCAGTGGTAAAACACGACCTTGAAATTTGTTACTGAAACTATGTAAACCAATTGTAGAAACGTATTCGAAAAAATTGTAGAAAATTTTACGTGTTTGTTAAACTTTTTATTTTGAGTTCTATGAAATTTTTTGAGTAAGCAGTTTTTTATTTCAATCGATTTTAGTCTACCAAAGTTAAAACTTGAATTAGGTTAGGTTAGGTTGAACTGGCCGGGTCATTGAAGACCTCGCATAGACTGAATGTGTACATAGTGTTACCAGAATTCGGTTGACGACCCAATGGAAGAGCCCCAATCAGGTGCCAAGACATACGTTATATATATAAATCCGTCCTCTTGGCAAATACTAGCAACAGCAAAACTTGTATTGATTTTATGACAATTTTTTTCCGCAGGTTGAGAAAGGTTTTTTTCCATACAAAGTATGACTTTTTAAATGGAAGAAAATCTGAAATACCCTTCGGAAATTAAAAAAAAATCAGTACAAATTTTGAGATACATACAACTTGTACTGTATTGGACTTTAATTAATTGGATTACAAAGCTGCATACACTAACATAAAAAAAAATAAAAATCAAAGAGCTCCAAATAAATAGTTCGAAATGTTCATAAAATTTTCTTGAGTTTTCAAACTTTTTAGAAAACGTTTTTCAATTCCGTTTGCTAAGTTTTAGTAGCCAAGTTTATAGAAGATTTTCCTTAGAATATCGAAAATAATAAATATAGGAATTTAACTATCGAAAATGAATAAAAAAATTCCACTGCTATTTTTCTATTCGCTGCTGTGTGTCTGCTTATAAATCTCATATTGGGATAGTCTTTAATTAAAGTAGGGCAAACAAACAAAAACACGTTAAACGCAAAAGCGTCAAGCAAACAGAAAATTAGTATTAAATAGAAAGAAAATAACAGCAGCATGAAAACAATCAAATAAGAAAATGAAAGCACAATAAAAATTCGCAAAATCCCACGCCTTATAACTTTAAGCTTAATGGTGGAAGCTAAAAGCTGTGATTTAGCTGAAGATAGCTTTGGATTCTAGACTACTTAGATTTTCTTATAGGAAATTTTATATGTTGTTAACCCAATGCTGGTAAAGATAAATAAATAAGGGGAGATTAAGATAAGGCGAGAGCTGCACATGATCGACCAAGTTGGAAGGCGTGGAGCCAAGCGTCGGGTTGTAAAGTGTTGAAAATCATGTGCAGGTTATACAACCTTAGATAAAACGAAACTACTTTTATTTTTGTTGTTATATCGGCCTACTGATTTGTAAGATCGCGAGTTTGAATCGAGCTCAAGGCCTAACAATAATTATTTTATCATTATTATTGTTATAATATATTTTTTCTTAATTGAAAAAATTTTAAATTAGAATAGAAGAAAGAAAAAGTTTTTAACAACTGCCAAAACTCGTTGTATAGATCCATTTCGGGAACTGCTAAATTCCTTCATCGGCATCATCGCCATAAACAAAGTCCAATTTTCACAACTATTCTGAAACAGATGTCGCAGTGCTGTGAATATCAATTGGCAAGAACCGGAATTGAAGTAGGAATAATGAAGACAAACAAAAAACCGCTGTGGTGGCTGAATGGTTAAAGCAGCGGCGCCTAAACGTTGTCGATAAAGAAATTTAGCAGTTCCCGAAATGGATCTATACAACGAGCTTTGGCAGTTGTCTAAAAAATGTTTCTTTCTTCTATTCTAATTTAAAAATTTTTCAATTAAGATAAAATATATTATAACAATAATAATGATAAGATAATTATTGTTAGGCCTTGAGCTCGATTCAAACTCGCGAAAACTACTTTTAACTTAAAAAAAAAGAGAACTGTAGGCTAATGAGGGGTATTCTGACTGGACGCCACCCTCTAACGTCATATGCTTTTAAATAAAGCCTCTTCAGTGATAGTAGATATAGGAAGTGCGAGTTGGAGGAGGAAATGATCGAAAACGTTTTGAGCTCGTACCCTGCGTTTACGAAGTTAAGACTCCAGCTGTTAAGAGTAGTTTTTGACAGGCTTTTTCAGTTTGCTCATTAGACAAATTTCTGGAAACACTTTGGACTCGTTCAGTCTAGTGAGCGTTTAAATGGAATGTCTAGCAGCTCTCGAGCCTCACGAGTATTTCGAGATTCGAGAATCTCGAGAGTGGCCAATACTTGAACTAAAAAATTTTGAACTAAATACACGTGAAACATACTCACATATGAAATACTTAAACAGTAACAACAAAAGCAAAGCAATTTCGAAAATCTTATTTAAGTGATATTGACAACAAATACAAATTTATTGAAAGTATTTCTCGATCTTTGAGTTCTTGCTATTGTTCGAACTTTTGTCAAAACAACTCTCACAGTATTGTTATTTTTGTGCTGGCTTATTAAAAAAAAAAATAAAAGAATTAAAAGTTAAAACGATTGGTCAATGAATTGAATAATAAATAAAAAAATTTACATATAAAGCAAACACAATAAATAAAATATTTTAAAGCATAAGCAGCTTGCACATGTATAAATATTTATTTTTATTTTGTTGAATTTAGCTACGTACTATCACACGCATCTGTTGTTATTGTTGCTGCAAAAATTATTTATTAATACTGCAGCTCTTTTAAGCTGTTGCTATTGTCATAAATTCTTAATTAACATAGCTTTGTGTTAGGGTTGTTACGGACCTTCGCAGTCGGTAGCGGTACTTCCCATTTCTCGGAACATTCGGTTCCAATAGTGTTGAGGCGGACTTATGGTTGAATGATCGGTTAGCGAACTAACTCTGCTTAAAAATTTAGCTGCAGCTAAATGGAATTTTAATCAAAACACTACAAATTATGGTTGGAACTTGTTTAGAAATTATCAATTACTCAGTTTCTACGTGTTTTTATCGATTGAAATCAAGGAACCAAATTTAATTGCCCAATGGGGAAGATTTTGAGGCGTTTGATTTGAATCTGTAAAAATTTTAAAAACTCGCTTCATTTATAAGTCAATCATATCCTAAGCAATTTCGAAATAGAAAGCAGTGCATATTTCGAAACAGTTATGGAATAATTTTTTGGGCCCGTTCAGAAATGCCGTAGCGACCATTTTGATATAGCTTTCGAAACAATTTCAAAAGTAATTCGAGTTTATTTTCAGGATCATATCTTGACTATTTTGGGAATGTTTCGATATAATCTTGAAAATATTTCGGGATCATACGGGGACTATTTCTGGTCCATTTCAGTATTCTTTGCGATATTACTTCAGACTGTTTTCATGATAATTTTTGGGAATATTTTAAGACCTTGCCGGGAACATATCGGACTACCTCAACATAATTTCGGGGTGGCTTCCGATATTATTTCATAATCTGTTTTATATCATTTAGTGCCATTTCAGTATTATTTTCATGGGCAACCTGGTTCTATTTTCATCATTGTGGGTGCATTTGCAGGACCATGATGCTCGAAGTAATTTAGTAAGCATTTCGAGATTGTGTTCGAAATATATTGACAATTAATACGGGATTGCTTTTAAACACATTTCACGACTATGCCAGAACCGTCTCTGGCTTGGGCTCGATAATATTTTGGGATTGTTTTTGGTATTAAAAAAAAAATAAATGTAAGGCGCGATAACCTCCGAAGAGATCTAAGGCCGAGCTTCTCTTCCAATTTGCGTCGTGCTCCTCTTGATTTTTCCCTACAAATTGGCCGGACGGAACCTACATGTTTTTTGCCGACTCCGAACGGCATCTGCAAGGCAGATGAGTTTTCACTGAGAGCTTTTCATGGCAGAAATACAATCGGAGCGCTTGCCAGACACTGCCGAGGGGCGACCCCGCTTAGAAAAATTTTCTTCTAATTGAAAAATCTTATTTCTAAAATTTTTTTTGATGTTGCTTTGCCCGGGAGTTGAACCCAGGGAATACGGTGTGATAGGCGGAGCACGCTACCATCACACCACGGTGGCCGCTCAGGGAATATATGTGGAATAATATTTGGAATTATTTCGGGACCCTTTAGGAATAATTTCGGAACTATTTTCGGGTTCATGTTGATACCATTTTTAAGCATTGTGTTCAGGATTACTTCGGAATTATCGCGGCATAGTTCGATAATACTTTCGGTAGTGTTTTCAAATAATTTTGGGCTGCTTAAATAATAACGATATTATTACGTTTCGCAACTTCCTCGCTATTTTTCCGGGAATATTTAAGGAACTTTTCGTTTTTACTTCAGCACAGTTTCTGAATTGTTTGGGGCTATTTTTGGAGATAATTTCGGGATCTTTTCAAAACTATTATTTTCAGAAACATTTCTGGACTACCTTCAGATTCTTCCGATGTGGCTTTCAACATAATATCAGGGCTGTTTGCGGGTTAAGTTTTTGATCATCTCCAGCCAATTCGAGATAATTTTCAAGGTTAATTTTATATTAATTTTTAGCTCATTTTAAGATTATTCCGTAACTAAGTACATGGGAGTATACTGGGCCGGGTTCTGGACTATGTTCGATATCATTTAGAATTACTTCCTAATTATATCAAAGTTATATCGGCACTTTTATAGGAGCATTAAAGTTTGTGTTCGGAAATAGTTCGTGATAGTTTCAGTATTGTTTTAAAATCATTTCGAGACCATATCGAAATCATTTCTGGACAGTTTCGAGAACATTTCGGAATTATACGCGAATTCTTTCTCTACGATTTTTGAGATATTGTAAAATTATTTTGGTATAATTTCAGCACTGTTTTCCGAGATATCCTAAGAATGTTTCGTGATCACTCCCTCTTTCATCCGCACAGTTTTCCAAAATAAATACGGGAAATATTTTTGAGTTGGAAATCCTAAAATTGTTTGCTCTGTTCTATTCTGCGCTGTTTTCCCTTTTCGAGTGTGATTCTGATGACGCTTCGTGAAATAAAATTTAAATAAGCCAACTCCGGTTCAGCTAAACGAAATTCCTTACCTTCAATAGCATATTTGCTTATAAAAAGTAATATGCAAACGGAATTATGGAAAAATGTATAAAAAGATATAAAACATTGCAGCGCACAAATTTTTTGTTGCTATAAAAACTTTGTATTTTTTCAATGCTATTCAGTATTTCTGTAAGTGAAATTGGTAATATGAAGAAAATGTTGCTCATGCATATGTTTTGTAAATATGCAATTATGGTAAGCACATAGTAAATGCATAGCTGCCGCTTTGGGGCAACCAGTTAACCAAGCAACAAAACAAGCATTGCATGCTATCCAAACGAAATTATTACAAGCTTCAATGTTTTCAGCATGTTGTAATGTTGTTGTTGTTGTAGCCTGCAGCCAACAATTGCGCGTAATGAATGCCTTTTTATAAGCTTATGCAATTTTTTTTTTTGTTTGCATATTTTTGTTGCACGAAAATGTTACATTCTGTTTACCGCATATAAGCAGTAGTTGTTGTTATTGCTGCTGTAGCTGATGCTGGTTGCTACCACATAATGTATACATTTACAGTACGCACAATGCAACGCAGTCAGCATATAAAGAAATGTCAAATACTGACAGTGATGTTGAATGACAGTTTGTGTGACGCACTCATGCTGTTGCATGCAACAAACTGCGGACACATGCAAATATGCATGCAATATTATTATATAAATGAAGTACAGTTGCTTGCGTGTGTTTTTTTTTTTAATTTTATTTCTAAAAATGCAATGCAACTACGTCAATGCAGCTTGCCAAAAACACTATATAGAATGTTGCAAACAAAACAAAAACCAATAAAATTGTGTAACGAAGAATGCACTTGATTTCTGCGTTGTTTTGCATGCACCGCTGGTCCACTTAGCATGTGGTAAGTAAGTACTACGCCGCTGTACAGCAACACATCCTATCACGGTATCACCAAATGCGTTGCAAACAATTCGATTATGGAACAACGACAAAAATTTTAATGCTCATTAAAATTCCACGTTGCAAGAACGCGTGCAGGGAAAACCAGAGTAGCAACGTGCCTTTAAATGAAAATGGCAAACAGAAATTGAAATGCAGCAAAGCCATAAAATCGATGAAGAGCAAAAAATGCGTTTTGCTCTCAAAACAACCACAATATAAACAACAACAACTGCGAAATGCTTGCAAAGCCTGTCTGACAATGTGTCGCAAAGATAAGAATTTAAAGTTGCGAGATTGCCACTAACCGATCTTTTGCTGCAGTGTTTTTTTTTTTTTTTTGTCATCAACTTGTTAGTATGTCTTTCTGGCATTTAAACTTCCCCTTCCGTTTCTCTTACTATTTCCTGCTTTATTTTTGTTTTCTCTTAACTTTCTGCGCAATTCTATGCTTTTTTCCTTCGTCTCATATAGTTACTGATACTTGCTGATGGCATAATGGCGAGATAAGTGTTGTTGCAACATTGTCTCAAAATGTCAATTGATTGGAATAATAGTACACAGGTAACTGTTTTGTTGTTTTTTTGTTTTTTTTTTTTTTTTGCTTGCTTGGTGCTGTTAGTCGGTTCATATTACAGCTTACGACTGAAATCGGTGTGAGATGGAGTTGCACAGTAAATCGGAACCAGAGATTGGAAGAAATCACAGTGACGTACCGACTCTGACATCATCAGCGGGTCGCAAGCAATCAATAGTTGGCTGCAATTTCGCTCGCAGCCTTTTACTTACCCATACAAAAATGCTGTAGTAGGCTAAGAGAGGTTGGCGTTTTTCTGAGAGCTTTCGTCGTTCACAAAGCACAACTCGCAAAATAAGTTTTGCAGCTTAGGTTATAGCTAAGTTTAGGGCATACGCTGTTCTACGATTCCTTGAAGTTCATAAAACTGCAGCACTATGCTTTTTAGATCCTGCGATTTCAATAAAGCTAAGTTTTAACCCGGCAATAGAAGGAGTATTCATTTACCAATCGATATCGTGTTTTGGATATCGCTAGGTAGAAATAAAGGACACACGTATACTAAGTGTGCTGCAGTTGCCGCTGGGGGAGTTCCATTGATTATCCACGTGTCCCTTATGCACAGTGTCCCAGCCTAAGATAAAGCAGCAGTCATTTAGACAGTTGATGTGATTATATAATTGACACATTGTTAAAGCTTGCCTAGGTCTGCCTAGTCATTCCGCAAAAGCTTTGTTTCAAGATCAGACGATCTATGACACATTCGTACGCCTTCCCGAAAAAATACTGAAATCACCCTGAAATGATAATTGGAAATTATTCCAAAATTTTAGCGAATTAGTGTCGCCTTGATCCTTAAAGAACCACCGATATAATCCCCAAGTGATCTCAAAACCGTTCTGAAATGATCTCGAAATAGAACCAAAATTATCTAAAATAATGCCGAATTGATTCATAGATAGTTTCGAAATATCTCCGACGCACTCCCTAAAACAATCACGAAATGAACCCGCGTCAGCCCAGAAACTAACCGCAAACCAACAACGCTCCGAAGATAATAACGGAAGGGTCCCAAAGTAATCTAATCACAATACAGAATTGGTTCAGAAATGTTCCAAAGTGATCTTGAAGCAACTCCGCCGTGGTGTGATGGTTCATACAACTGCAGCACTATGGTTCTCCGCCTACCACACCGAGGATCCTGAGTTCAATCCCCGGGCAAATCAACATCAAAAATTTAGAAACAATTTTTTTCAAATTATATAAAAGTATTTTCAAGCGGGATCGCCCCTCGTTGGTGGTTTGGCAAACACTCCGAATTTACTTCTGCCATGAGAAGCTCTCAGTGAAAACTCATCTGCCTTGCAGATACCGTTCGAAGGCATAAAGCATGTAGGTGCTGTCCGGCCAATTTGCAGGAAAAATAAAAGGAGCACGACACAAATTGAAAGAGAGAGTTGGCCTGAAATGTTTTTGGATGTTATCGCGCTTTGCATAATTTTTTTGTTTTTACTTTCGAAGTGTTCATTAACCAGCCTCGAAATAGTACTAAAGTGATCCAGAAATGGTTCCGAAAAAACCTCGAAACAGTACCAAAATTATTCGAAAACAATCCTGGATTGATCCAGAGAGAACTCCGAAATATTTAGGAAACGATTACGAAAACAATCATCAAATATGTAAGTGCGCGGAAAGTTCTGAAACTTCTGCGAAATTATTCCGAAGTACTACTACACATCTTTAGAAGACGTGGCAAACCTTCGTGAGGGTTTTCTAAAGTTTAGAAGCGTATGTGATATATTCAAAATACCTAAAGCAGTGATCATAGTTTTGAAGCACTTCGGATCCATCCCCCTTTCCTTTACTTAATATCGGGGGATCAAAATACATAACATTCTCCTCGAAGCGTTCAATATTTGGCAGGATTTATAACGATGTCTGGCGCATCTTGATTTTTAAGCTGTCAAGAGACCATTTACCAAAAATTTACTATACAACAACTTCAGGTTCTGTATGCAATCAGACAGTAATTATGGAATTCCTGGTTTAATCTTCTTTTTCGCATTTCAAAACTTGAAGTGCAATCAATGGATTTGAAGAGATTTCAGCAAACACAAATTCAACAAAATTAAAGCAACACAACAATTACAATAAATATAGAACAACAATGTCGCGAAAAACTGAGCACAAAACGGAAACAACAACTTACCAATATAAACCACTTTCAGCACAATGTAACACACAAAACAATAGCTAACATCAATGCAACCGCAAAACCACGACACTTACCCACCTTGCAACAATTTGATTTGCATGAATTCACGAATAAATAAGAGACGCAAATTCTCAATGCCGCACCGCTGCGGTGCATCAATACATCAGCTGCAGATGGCTTATTGTGAAAGGTACACCGATTGCGGTTGCTAGCACATATGTTTTTGCATATTTAAGATACACATACACTGTTAACTATACATGTACATATATGTATGCAGGTACGAGATAGTACAATGCACCATGCCACATGCAACAGGATCATTGGAGTCATTAAATACATAGAGGGAGAAGCGATAAGCCTTGAAGTGGAAACAAAAATACAGACAAAGCCAAACAAAACAGTTGAAATGTATAGAATTAAAAAACAAAAAGACGGAAAAATACAAAGCCAAAAGATCGGTATTACGGTGTTTAGGTAGAAATTTTTGTGGAAGAGATGAAAGGTGAGGACGAAGAGCATACAAATAATGGAGTTGAATGCATTATAAAAACAGCTTAGCTCACATGTGACTTGAAGTCTGTAAAGCGGCAACAGCTGTTTGTAACCGGTTTAAAAATCGTAAACGGTAGGAGGCCAACAAGATAAGAAGTGAGTAATAAAAACAAAGAATCGAAAATTTTTAAGTAGAAGAACAAGCGACATAAAGTAAAATAGAGTTAAAGGATGATTGGGGACGAAAAAGAAATTATTGAAGATGTTCTTATGTATATGATTGAAAAAAAGAGACGATGGCAATAAAACTAAAGACAATGAACTCAGTATGCAAAGGAGACATGCCATGAAAGGAATAAAGAGTTAGCGATAAAACGAGATAAATTATTAAAATTTTTTAGCGCTACTCTACGAGAGTCATACGAAATAAGAAATCCCATTGAAATTGTGCCTATGAAGGATTGAATTAATTACGAAAATGAAAAGTAAATAAAAAGTTCAAAACTTACTTACTTACTTAATTGGCGCTTAACCGTCTAAACGGTTATGGCCGTCCAACAAGGCGCGCAAGTCGCTCCTTCGCTTCGCCAACCGGCGCCAATTGGTCACACCAAGGGAGTTTAAATCGTTTTCCACCTGGTCCTTCCAACGGAGTGGGGGCCGCCCTCTACCTCTGCTTCCATAGGCGGGTTCCGATAGAAACACTTTCTTGGCCGGAGCATCATCTTTCATTCGCATAACATGGCCTAGCCAGCGCAGCCGCTGCGTTTTAATTCGCTGGACTATGTTGATGTCTGCGTATAGCTCGTACAGCTCATCATTAAATCTTCTTCGGTACTCGTCATCGCCAATGCGTAGAGGTCCATAAATCTTTCGAAGAACTTTTCTCTCGAACACTCCCAACGACGTTTCATCTGCTGTTGTCATGGTCCATGCTTCTGCCCCATATAGCAGGACGGGTACGATAAGTGACTTGTAGAGTATGATTTTCGTTCGCCGAGAGAGGACTTTACTTTTCAATTGCCTACCTAGTCCAAAGTAGCATTTATTGGCAAGATTGGTTCTTCGCTGGATTTCTGTGCTGATGTTGTTGCTAGTGTTGATGCTGGTTCCCAAAAAAACGAAGTCTTTTACTATTTCGAAATTATGGCTGCCAACAGTAGCGTGGTTGCCAAGGCGCATATGCGCTGACTCTTTGCTCGATGACAGCAGGTACTTCGTTCAAAACTTAGTGAGGTGCAATTCGACAAGTAGGCCACGTGGCATTTTAAGTCCAAACGTCTATTTGGAAAACATGTATAGCTTAGTACAATGTTTTAGAAAATTTGACGAGGTTCAATGAATTTTTTTCTGGTGGGAAAAAGCACTTGGCAGAGCTTAACTTTCCTTCGCATGAGGACTTTTACATTAATAATATTGCGTAAAACTTTCGGTGTGAGGTTCTACGTATACATCAACAAAACCGTCGTATTTATGGTGTATTTTCTAGGTTCAATACCAAAAGAATATTCAATCCGATATTTGTAAACTGTTTCCTAAAAGTGAGAACCTGGAATTTCCGAAGCCATGTGTAAGTTTTGTTAAACAGATACTGTTATTGAAAATAAATAAAGACCATTTTCAATGTGTTATTTGTTAAGTTAGTTGTTCCTTTGAACCCCACACATTCCCATTTGAAACTTATTAAGAGTAGTAGATCAACTTCCCATTCCTCTGACATAGTATAAAAAGTGATCTGAATCTCTTTTTGTCTGCTGCTCTAGGCACCACCAAAGAAATTAATGAACTAAGTCATACGTCTCCTTATATTGACAGCAAAGTTGTACGTTGGAACATCAGTGCTCTAGCATTGTATTTAGTGATAACCTTGAGACTTCACCATCATGTGCTTTGGTCTATAGTAATTTCGTTGTCCTAACAGTGTTTTCTTCGACAGAAGTTAGTCTTACGCATTCATCGAAATCGTTTCTATACATTTTAGAACCATATCTGGTCATCTTATACGCAATTTTCCGGCATAAAGACGCTTATGAAGATCGACATAAGTACGCCAATAAAGCTCGACACTTCCTGTAGAATTTTAAGTTTTATGTCTTATAACTTCTATACCTTTAAGGTCGATGATGAGAGTCATTATTTTAGTTGCTGGAACTATAGAAGTCTAGACGCTTTTTCTGTAGAATTCTATTTTTGCAAAAGGCATTATTTATGAGTTTGTCTTGATTGGGGGTCTGTTTGGAATTATATCACAACTCTTAATGGGTTAGTTGGAGATCTTTGATACCACTCTTCAACGAATTGAGTAGCACTTCGCTATGATGTCGGTACTACTTTGGGATCAGTTCGGGAATATCAGGGAGGTTATCTTCTAAATAGTTTTAGTGTAATTTCGGCGCTACTTAGGAATTTTAGCATAGCATAGACTACTTGGGAACTAGTTTAGGATTTCTTCTGTCAAGTATTTATTAGGACCAGGCATTTTTGAGAGTAATTTTCGAATTGTTTTCAGTTTTATTTCAAGATTTCAGACGAGGTTATATGCCGGAGATCTTTGGCACCTCTCTGCCGCAAATTCCACATCATTTCGATTTGATATCGACACTGCTCTCAGATCAGTTAGGATATATTGGGAGTGCTCTTTGAGACCGTTTGGTATTGTTTTGGCACTATTTAGGAATTATGGAGGGGCCATTTTTTGTTTTATTTGAGGGTCACTGACGGTATTATTTCCTAAATATTTCCGAAATAGTTTGGTGACTATTTCGACTACTGAGTGGAATATCAACCTATTTCGGCTGGCGTTTCATAAACTGCCAATTTCAGAAAACTATTGAAAGATTTTCTATTTCAGAATTTTGTTTGAAGAACACTCTTTTTCAAAACTTTATCTGAAAACGCCACATATGATTATTTTTTCAAAAACCTGGTTTGCTAATAAAGTTTGACCGTGAGTTGGGGCTTTTATGATAAAAAAACTCAGAGATGTTTTTAACAGCAGCTGAGATAAGATGATATAGGTACTTCCGGAATTATTTCGGGACTACTTTGGGACTTTTTAAGGACTGTTTTCGGGATCATTTTGTATTTTGTAATTATACCGGGCCCATTTTCCGATAATTTATGGATTATTTTGGAACAACTTTGAAACAACTCGAGGACTTTTCGGAATTGGTTTTGGGACAATCGCGGAATTTTTGAAACTAGCATACTCAAGTAAAGTAAGAAGGCTGCGTGCTATAAAATATTTCAGTCGCGTAAATGTTTCGGGTCTATTCTGTATTATTTCCAGAATATTTGAAAAGCATTTCGGGATTTTTCGCGATTTTATTTCGGGGTTATTGCGCGCCTACTTAAGGACTTTTTCGGGACTTGTTCTAGAACCATCCCGAATTTTTTTAACTAGCAAACTTAAGAAAGGTATAATGACTTCGTCCTGTGAGTTGGAAAATATATCAGTAAGTATTTTAAAGGGAGTTGCACTGAAATTAAGAGGTTTAAGCTTTATTTTAAGTGATTTTTACATTGAT
Organism: Eurosta solidaginis; assembly: GCF_040869045.1. Lineage (NCBI taxonomy): Eukaryota > Metazoa > Arthropoda > Insecta > Diptera > Tephritidae > Eurosta > Eurosta solidaginis. The sequence continues at coordinate 24,214,865 of NC_090321.1, read as the reverse complement.
TTGAAAAGTTTTTCAGGTGTTGGGAAAACTAAATTGTTGTTTAATGGGTGCGTTGGTTAGGTTAGGTTAAGTTAAAGTGGCTGCCTCCGCTGTCCGAGCGGAGACTCACGTAGGCCGTTGTGGCCCGTTGTGCTACCACGCGGGGCCCCTATTTCCTGTTTCCTTACTTTCGAAAAAGAAGAAAGTTTAGATCCCAGTGAGGCTAAACCAGCGCGTTTGCCTGATGAAACGCAAGATTCCGTTTGTGTTTGTAGATTCAAGCTCCGCAAGGCACCCAAAGGAGTGTCTGTGGAGGCATCGGTACCTGGTTTTTGTCAGTACGGGACAGTGGCACAGATAGTGCTCTACGCTTTCTATCTCCTCCTCGTCGCTACAGCTGCGGCAGAAGTCATTTGTCTGTAGGCCCATATAGGCACCGTGAGTGCCCATCAGACAGTGACCTATGAGAAGGCCCACTAGTGGGCTTATAGAGATACGGTTTAACAATATCACCGATTGCGATCTCTTTTCATCCAGCTTAGGCCAGATTTGCTTGGATATACTACATGTAGGTTCCTTGGCCCATCTGGCGTCTGCTTGATCCATGAAAAGACATCGTAGGCAGTGTTTGCAAGTGTTTAGAGGAGGGCTGACCCAATCAGCGGAGGTTATTGTTTGCAGGTTGGTGCCTTCCCTAGCTAGCTCATCCGCGGCGCAGTTTCCTGAGATGTCACAGTGGACAGGAGCCCATATTATGCCCAGGTTGCAATTTTCAGCTAGTTTGTTCAGGGTTTCTCTGCACTTCAATGCCACTAGTGACGAGGTGTTACTGCATTGCAGGGATTTTATGGCAGCTTGGCTGTCAGAGAAAATTGAAATAGAATTGGTCACCTGCAGGTAAGCAAGATAGAGGGCTGCTTCCCAGATAGCTATAAGTTCAGCCTGAAAAATACTGCAGTGGTCGGGTAAGCGAAAGGGTGCGTAGGTTAAACTTGATGAATACAAAATAACTCAGCAACGAACTTTAATAATTCAATGATAAAACCTAATCGAAGAAAAATCAATTGCAAAACAAGAAACCTAAAACATTTACAATATCAATAAACCTAAGTTGTTGACTTTAAATGCGTTTAAAAATGCAACAATAACTGTAATTAACAATCAAATGACAGTGACAACAAAACCAGCTACAAGAATAATTAATCAGTTTTTTTTCGCTAACCCAAAGCGCGCTGCAAGGCGGGGAATCAAGCGAAGTAAAAAAATCGACGAAAATTGAAACAGCTGGCAATGATTGCCGTCGAACAACTGGATAGGATCATAAAATTTGCATATTTAGCTACCTACTTCCATAAGTACATATGTACTTATGTAAGTACTAGAACCATACATATATACAGCATATAAATGTAAATAAACATCAAATACATACTGACTCACATTTATAAATATGTATGCGAATGCAAATGTCCAGCTGGTCATAATTAATCGCTGCTGTTCACATGCCCGTTCATTTTATATTCATTAAAATTTATAAACGTGCTTATGCATGTATGTTTGTTTGTTTGCGTACAATGCTAAATATATAAATTTATTTTATAAGAAAACAACAATCAATGCGTAACCAAACGTGCGACAAATTATCTCATATGAAATTAAATTATTGGCAAATAAAAAATCGTTCATAGCAAAAACAAAAAAAAAAAAAAAAATGTAAATTAATAAAACTAAGCACATAAAAAAATTATTAAGATAGATATTTATTTTTGTAATTTAACAGCTTAAACACATGTTTGCTTAAACGTGACAACTTTGAACAAAAACTAAATAATAACAAGTAAGGAAGGTTAAGTTCGGGTGTAACCGAACATTACATACTCAGTTATACTGTTTTCACACAGAAACTTAATGATCTCATTTCACCTGCTAATGAAATCGTAAATTTTTTGCTTTCACACAGAAGTAACTGCTCGATTAGTATGAAGGATGGGAGCATGGTGACATACCTACAAACAAAAAAAAGTCCATGTACTTGTAAATTCGATGGACAAATGTCAAAATCGTACTGCGCCGGTAGTTGATGTATCAAATCAAATAAAAAAGGTTATAATCAGCTGTTCGATGCGGCCACCTTGTATCGTTCCGCCATGCAGACAATGACATTTGCTTTGAAAACTAAGAAGCGGAAACGGAAGCGGAACGCTGCCAACAGAGTTGCATTGTGCTTTTGACTTCATTAGGCATTCGATTAGCTACTAATGAAATAATAATAGATTCGAATTTTGTAGGGAAGATTGAGCTCAATAAGCCTCTTAATGTAGAAAACTGCCTTTATTATTCAATAAGCCGTCTGTGTGAAAACAGTATTAAGAGCTATGGTGACAGAATAAGGGAAAATGACCATGTAGGAAAATTAGCCGAGGGTAACCCTGGAATGTGTTTGTATGACATGTGTATCAAATGATAGGCATTAAAGAGAATTTTATGAGGGAGTGGGCCATAGTTCTATAGGTGGACGCCATTTAGGGATATCGCCATAAAAGTCTACCAGGGGTGACTCTAGAATGTGTTTGTACGATATGGGTATCAAATGAAAGGTTTTAATGAGTCTTTTTAAAAGGGAGTGGGCCTTAGTTGTATAGGTGGTCGCCTTTTCGAGATATCGCCATTAAGGTGGACAGGTGACTCTAGAATATGTTTTTACGATATGGATATCAAACTAAAGGTATTAATGAGGGTTTTCAAAGGGAGTGGTGGTAGTTTTATATGTGAAGGTGTTTTCCAGATATCGACCAAAATGTGAACCACGGTGATCCAGAACATCATCTGTTCGATACCGCTAATTTATTTATATATGTAATACCACGAACAATATTCCTGCCAAGATTTCAAGGGTTTTTTATTCGCCCTGCAGAAATTTTTCATTTTCTTGTACTTAATATGGTAGGTGTCACACCCATAATACAAAGTTTTTTTCTAAAGTTATATTTTGCGTCAATTAACGAATTCAATTACCATGTTTCATCCCTTTTTTCGTATTTGGTATAGAATTATGGCATTTTTTTCATTTTTCGTAATTTTCGATATCGAAAAAGTGGGCGTGTTCATAGTCGGATTTCGGCCATTTTTTACACCAATACAAAGTGAGTTCAGATAAGTACGTGAACTGAGCTTAGTAAAGATATATCGATTTTTGCTCAAGTTATCGTGTTAACGGCCGAGCGGAAGGACAAACGGTCGACTGTGTGTAAAAACTGGGCGTGGTTTCAACCGATTTCACCCTTTTTCACAGAAAACAGTTATCGTCGTAGAATCTAAGCCTCTACCAAATTTCACAAGGATTGGTAAATTTTTGTTCGACTTATGGCATTAAAAGTATCCTAGACAAATTAAATGAAAAAGGGCGGAGCCACGTCCATTTTCAAATTTTCTTTTGTTTTTGTATTTTGTTGCACCATATCATTACTGGAGTTGAATGTTGACATAATTTACTTATATACTGTAAAGATATTAAATTTTTTGTTAAAATTTGAGTTAAAAAAAATTTTTTTTCAAAAGTGGGCGTGGTCGTTCTACGATTTTGCTAATTCTTATTAAGCATACATATAGTAATAGGAGTAACGTTCCTGCCAAATTTCATCATGATATCTTCAACGACTGCCAAATTACAGCTTGCAAAAGTTTTAAATTACCTTCTTTTAAAAATGGGCGGTGCCACGATCATTGTCCAAAATTTTACTAATTTTCTATTCTGCGTCATAAGTTCAACTCACCTACCAAGTTTCATCGCTTTATCCGTCTTTGGTAATGAATTATTGCAGTCTTTCGGTTTTTCGAAATTTTCGATATCGAAAAAGTGGGCGTGGTTATAGTCCGATATCGTTCATTTTAAACAGCGATCTGAGATGAGTACTCAGGAACCTACATACCAAATTTCATCAAGATACCTCAAAATGTACTCAAGTTATCGTGTTAACGGACGGACGGACGGACGGACGTGGCTCAATCAAATTTTTTTTCGATCCTGATGATTTTGATATATGGAAGTCTATATCTATCTCGATTCCTTTATACCTGTACAACCAACCGTTATCCAATCAAAGTTAATATACTCTGTGAGCTCTGCTCAACTGAGTATAATAATTCATTATAAATTTTTACAGACATTAAATAGTGATTTATTAAAATCATAAAAATAATTATGTTAAAGTATTATGTGATTGGTTTATTTTTAATGACTGCAATAGTTATTTTGCAATACTTGTTATAACCACAAAGGTAATTTATTTAAATTTTATTTTTTTTTTTAGCTTTGAATATGTTGTGGCTATTCATCCAGAATGATGAATAATGAAGAAAGGCAGCAAAAATAGAGAGAAATAAAAAATTCTAAAATTTCTGTATATATGTAGATGGAAGTTGTTGTTGTCAATGTAGCGATAAAGACACTTCCCGAAGATTTTGGGTAGTGTCATCGATGGTGATGGTCCTTTGCCGCATATATGTATGTAGATCCGGTACGTTCCGGTAACAAGCAGCATCAAGGTGCACGCCCTATCTCTAGCTCTATTGAAACTTCTAAGCTATCAATTCCCCCACCCCCTAGTTCCAAGGAACAAGGGGTCGATTTTGAGAATTTGGTTGGATAAGCTTTAAAATGCGCTGGCAACCCCTTAAAGGATTTGAGTATTTTATTCGCCTCTTACGACAGGCACACCGGCCGCGCGTTTTTTCTAAGCCCCTAACAAACTGCATCAAAGATAGCTGTAAAAATGTCCTTAAAAACATGCAAAAGTTTAGTAATTCTGATTTTGATATCTTTTGCAAACTACTATCAGAAAAAAAAAACCTTTTGTGCGCCCCTTTTTTAAAATTTCATATCTCTAGCTTACGAAAAAGTATCATAAAAATCGATTGAAATATTCCAACTTTCGCATGAAATTTTATAACATCTCTTACTCGTGCGATACCAAGTGGAAGTTTTTTGCCTTTTGTTGCGTTGTCTTGGTCCTCTGAACTATGTTTGATTTTGCAAGTTTATAGCGCAATGGGAAGTTTCTCAAAAAACTTAATCGCAATTTGGTATGAAATTACTAAATATCTCGCACAGGATGCCACTTACCGAAATTTTTGTGCTTAGTTAATTTTATTTATCATCGGGTTCTGAACTAAGTGTGAGATTTTAAGTTCCTAGCTAAATGGATTCCACCATCAGAAATTGATCGCAAGATTCCATCCTTATGTACGATTTTCCTAAATATCTTGATCCGTGCTACACCTAGAGAAACTTTTTGACCATATTTGTTCAGTTATCTAGTTGGATCACGAGGAAGTAAGGTTGAAGCCGATAACAAGGTTCCGAATTTCGTACAAATTTTCTAGTTATCTTGACCATGCGTTACTTGTTAGAGTTTTGTGTCCTAGGTATTGTACATTAATAGGGCTCTTATCTAAGTTCAAATTTTCAAACCTGTAGCTCACCGTGAACTTACATAAAACCCCAAAAGTGAAATTTCCAAATTCTATTTTTTTAAATATCACGTCATCTTGCGAAGGTTTTTTTGCTCATGTTCCCTTGGGGTCTGAAATATGTTCCAAGTTTCACCACACTAGCTCCACGAAAAGTTTCTCGAAAATCTATTGCAAAATTCCCATATTTTGTACTGAAATTTGAAAATGAAAAGGAAGCCATAAAAAATAAAAAAATATACTGTTTCGCTAATCTTTTAAAACAGTTTTTATTTAGCTTGACTCTGTGTAGCGTGGTTTACGAATTTTGTAATTGAAATTTAAGTAACTTCCCGATAAGCTACAAGCGGGATATTGAAAAAAATCGTTTTTGTGGTCCCATTCGGCTCATATTTGGAACACATATTACATACATGAATAGAAAACGACACATGAAAAAATCGCCGTCAGATGGCGCAAAAATAGAGTTCGATTTGGCTCATTGACAAATATTACATACAGTTAGAAGTCTTTTTTCGCAGAGCGTCATATATATAGACTGCTTTTTCATACCTGTCCCTATTAATTAGAAATTTGGTTCTATAGCACCGTTAGGATCCAGCCATGAAAACTTAGAACTATATACTTTCCTTCTCCATTATTAAGATTAACGAAGATACATATATGCAACCAGAATCGAGGTCAATGACATACAAAAAAAAAAGATAGTCTTCATCTCATTATTTGAAATTCCGATCATATTTAGTGCTGATTTATCTTTCTTTATTGCGTTTTTTAACTTCGCTCGCATTATTTCTGTAATCATCATCTTCAGCTTTCTTCATTTTATGCAATTTTTTATTTATGTGATTTTTTAAAGCAACTGTAATTTACCTGATTTGTTCTTCATTTACTGAAACAACTTTTTTTAAAGTTATTTTTATTTCATTTTATTACCCAAGAGATTTTAAGAATTTTTCATATCAACCAACTTTGGTATTGTCACCTTTTGTTCTGTTTTGAAATCACTTTGTATGACTGAGTGTTTTTTCAAAATGCAACAACATCGTTCGGCACTTAAGTGGGTAGTTGTTTTGTTTCATTAAGACAAGTATTTACTTTGTGTCAATTCATTCGAAGCTGCACTTTTTGTTTTTCTTTTCACATCATTTTTATTTGCCAATTGTTTTTTTTTTTTTTTTTGTTATTTATGTTTTGTTTGTTTCTTATAGTATTTTAAACAATTTTGTTGCATTATTGTTTCAAAACTTGCCGGTTTTATTGTATTCGGGTTTTTTTTTTATTTTATTTGTATATTTGTTTTCAACAACTCAGTCTCGCTCTCCCTCCCACTTTTGTTAATTTCTTTGTGTTGTCCATCAGTTTTATTTGCGAAGTCATTAAGAATGTTGACATTAACAAGCCGTAAGATTTATTAGCGTTGGCGATTTAGCGACGCGTCACAAAAGCTTTGCTAAGTGCACTTATGAGTATCGATAGACAAACCTACATATGTACCTACTTATGATATCTGGCATTGCAATTTTCAGTGGCACCAATTTTGAAATCGTGTACATTTTTCACAAACTACTACCAGCCACTCATGGTTGTTGCTTGACGTACTATCACTCTATTTGTCTGTCCCACTGCTCATGTTTTTAAGCCATTTTTACTTGTCCGCCTCTACGACCAGGAAGTTTTTCATAAAGGCCTCGAGCTTTTCCTTGATTCACTAATACTCTAACATACCGATAAATTTCAATGCTCATGCGAGTTTTCTTTTTGTGTGTTTGCTTGTGACTTTGATTGATTGCAAACTTGCTGTTGAGTAACAGCTATAGAAGCATTCAATAAGCTATAGCTCATTTGCGTACACTTGCATAGAATATGTAGCTTAGTAAAACAGCTGGAAAGCATAAATATAAATAATTGCAAATATGTTTCTAAGCAAAATAAAACTAAAATATTTAAAGAGGTTCTAACTTAAATTTACTTAGAATAAAAAATGCGTGTGTTTTATGCTTTCTTCTAAGATCACTCCCGATTATGAGTTTAAGTCCCTGAAGTAACATCCTGTGTGGCCAAAAAATGGCTTTTTCTCTGCTTACCTTTTTCTTCCCTCTCAATCTCGTTGTCTTGGTATATTTGCTCTTATCGCTATGTTATTATATAACATTCCCAACGTTATGACGTATTAAACATTTCTACTATGTGGTCGCAAACCACTTTTCCAAAACTATATATAGCCTAGTTTCATCCAGTAAACACATGCGCTTACTTTGAATATTTCATAAAAAAGTACAGAATAGGGCTCCCGAGGCCGACATAGACGAAGCAAACTTAGTTTCTCTAAAAATCTTTATGAAGAAGCGGATCTGATTCTTGGGAACAAAAGTAAAGAATAGTAATGGGGGTATCCTCCCACCGAAGCCCATAATGGGAGCCATGTTGAAGCTCTGTAACGCACCAGAGCAAGCAAATAAGGGCCAAGTACCACTACGTGCAACCTTGTGCCTTGTGAGGTATGAAACCCGAAAAAGTGGTGGCCAGAACCTGATGGGATACCCACAGAAGCAGTAAGTTGGCTGCAAATAGCAGAACCATTGTTCCATAGGTTTTCCGGCTATTATGCATGCTCGACACGGAAAGTCTCTCAAAATATCGACTAGGTTGGGAAATAGATTTGCCACCATCGGGCCGAAATATTTAGAGAGGACGCGAAAGGAATCGATATGGTGCAGGCAACAACGAAGGGGCTATAATATTTCAGAAAAGTGGGCCAGGGATTTAATTTCCGAAAGAAAGCGGCCGCATAGGAAATGAAGGCGGAAATTTCGAATAGCCTATATAGTCAGCATTTTGGCAACGCACACAACATCTTGCAATGAGATCAAAACACCGAGAGAGGGTGCTAGAGCCACCTGTCGTTCTATCACTAGGCAATGTCATTTACAAGATGCTGTGTATAAGGATGAGATGGGATATGGTCAGCAGGTACGTAAGGCAGCCAAAAAGCTCAAGTAACGCGATGCCGTGCCTAAAGTGGTACTAAGCGCGATTGTAGTTGAAGAACTTGAGAGGTTAAACTAAATTACTTTTTTTTTAATGGATACGAAATCTATATCTTGGTTTAGCGGAATGATTCGACATAGTTTCTTCAGAAAGGCTCCAACATAAACTCTCTGCCAAAAAATCTGATATAGTTCTCGCTACGGCGGCCGCGTTTGTTGGTAGCGTGCTCTGCCTGGATTCTCGCCACGGACAAAGCAAAAGCAATATTTTAGAAAAAAAATTTTTCAAATGGAAGAGAGTTTTTCTAAGCGGAATCGTGAGAGGCATCGTGTGCGGCGAAGAAGACAGAATATGAGACATCAATATAAGAAGCTAATTTGCTGTACGTTGCTTCAAGACTCAGATAACTAAATAGTCGTAATACAGCTACGCAAAATAATCAAGATCTTTTGGAACGACTGTTATAGCAGACATTTTCTGCTCAATAATAGTTATATCAATAAAGGTACCGTTATCTCTGATTGAAACACAATGGGTATTAGTTGTTGTTGTTGTTGTTGTAACGATAAGTGTTCTCCCCGAAGACTTTGGGGAGTGTTATCTATGTGGTGGTCCTTTGCCGGATAAAGATCCGGTACGCTCCGGTAACACAGCACCATTAAGGTGCTAGTCCGACCATCTCGGGAACGATTTATATGGACATTAAACCTTCAGGCCATCCCTCCCACCCCACCCCCAAGTTCGATGAGGAGCTTGGGTTCGCCAGAGCCTCTCTGTTAGTGAAACAGCATTCTCCGCGGATAGGTGAAGTTGACAATTGGGTTTGGAGAAGCTGTATATTGCGCTGGCAAACTGAAAGGGTTGCGCTATACAGCACCTTCAATCTGGTATTTTAGTCGCCTCTTACGACAGGCATACCTACCGTGGGTATATTCTGACCCCCTAACCCGCTGGGGGAGTGGGTATTATTCCAGTTTACTTACTTCTATATCAATATTGGAAAGTTAATATTTTGTGTTCAACTGTAGAGACGTTCGGTAATTTCAACCTCACAAAGAAACATTTTCCATTTTTAAACATATAAAAAACCGAAGAAGCAACTAATAGACTAACGATATGTATGTGCGTGCTTTCACTCCAGAAACTTGTCTGTAATTCTCAACAAACTTATGAAATGTATAAATGACAACTGTTTAACTATGTCCACATATACTTAGGGTGGGGAATAAAAACTGGCTGACTACCTGTACTTACAATAACAAAAAGCAACCAAAGAACTATTTTTGTGTATGCGCGTTTTTCACTCCATCAACTGGAAATTCACTGGAATTCTCAACAGTCTTATGGAACGCATAAAAGACATTTGTATGCCCATATTTGAGGTGGGGAATAAAAACTGGCAGCAATTACGACAAAACAAATTTCAGTCAGCAACGTACAACCCAGCTCAAATTTAAAGCCTCTAACCCAACTGGAAAATGTTAAGTCTAAAAACGTTTTTCCACAGTAAACATTAAATATATTGCTTTTAGATAATGCAGCTCATACTTTGGAATATTTATTTACTTCTTGCACTTAATTTGTATGCAAATTCGCTTAGTTCATTCTAAATTAAACTTGAACTTGCCCATACTGCAAATACATGCACATTGAACTGTTCACCTTACTATTTGGTGAGCACCATTTAAGTCGTTCAAAAAAAGGCCAAACTATTTAATATTCAACTTGAATCACAGTAATTATACGCGACAATGACGTACATAAATAAGAAACTGTTTGGATGACAGGATAACAACGTACATCTAAACATATAATCCCCAGCGACAGAGTTTAGCAACTCATCAATAATATCAAATAACCAGTGATTGCTCGTCTTTATGGATGAAGCATCGGAACACTAATCGAATTAAGTTGAACGTGGAAAATTGCTAGCGTCTATAAGGAAAACAACTCAGATTTTCATGACAAGTGAAAAGTACGGGCATAGTGGAGCGCAGGTAGTTATAGCCCAGCAAACACAGTCGATAACGTTAGAAAATTTGTATATAGACACCTTACTTAACTATTGTTATCTCGACTCCAGAAAATTGTTAGAGAAATACACTGGTAATCGAGTTGAGAATGGTTAGAAATACATTAGAAGTCGATTGGAGGACCATGATTTCTCTCGGTTTGATAATTTTGTTCCATTTTGTTTGGCAACGCTATGTTTCTCCAGTGTTTCTCGAGTCGTCCTCTAACACTAGAGATTCGAGAACATCTTCCTCTAAACTTAATCTAACTTCAGTGTTTGTTGGGATAGTAAAAGATATATATAGATGTTGCGGGGTGGGCAAATAGCAAAGCTTAGACACGCGGCAACCACCTGGCATGTAATGTTTGCGGATAATCACATTTCCGACGGTAATTAAAATCTTGCTGAGCAAATTTATATGACAAGCTTTCGTGCAGTTAGTGTGCTGTGAGAGCATAATAAAGTACGTTTTATATAGCAACCGTGGTTGGCAACGCGCGCGCGCGCAATTACTATCTTCCTTCACAACCGAGTCCACCTTGTAATCAAAGCACATAATATTGTTTTGCTGATTTTTAATTAGTTTGTTAGTGATTTTCACTGCTACGTTTTTTCCACGCAACGTTATTGACTCTTACTTAGTTCATTTCGATAATAAAAATAAAATTTTCTAAAATTATGCGGCTCACAGTTAATTTCCGTTGATGATACTTAGCTGCTGTGCCTGCTTAGATTGCTGATTGTTGTAAAATTGTTGCTATTATACATTCCACTTATAAGAAACGCACGCAAATATAGTATTTTAATGTAATGGCTAATGTATGTATGTATGTATCTGGTTTTTTTATGAGTGAATGGCTTAAGTGCATAAGTAAATGTATAGAAAAGTAAATGGTCTGCGGCTAACTGCCCGGTCGAGTTGTCTTTTGCTAATTTCGTATGCAACGCATGCCACGCAATTCCAGCCAAACTGAACTTTGTTTTATTGTACAAAGAAAGGCATTTAATGTGGCATGCAACATTGAACATTGTGGAAGACACTTGCTGTTAGTTGGCCGTTACCCTCTAATAGTGAGCGCCTCATTGTTGGGTGTAGCAACTTTCGAAGAATGTGTCTACTTAACCCCTTCTAAACCAGCTGTTCAGCAAAGACTAGTTGATAGCGCATTAGTTGTTGTGTTCTAATGCTTTTTCATAGTTGAAGGCACTTGGCAGGCGCACTTAAATGTTTCCGCATTTGCCACTTAAGTGATTCAACGCAAAACAACAAGCGCATATATGTACAGCAGCGTGCATAAAAACAGCAGTAACAACTTTTTTTTAACAAAAATTCATCAATTAAATTCTCTCTTTATTATTATCGAAAATTTAAGAAAACACTTCTATACATTTTTTACATCAAACTATGCAAACCAATCTCAAAAAAAATTTGGAAAAAATTCTACAATTCGAAAAAATTCCGTACATTCAGAAATTCGACAATATTTGGAAAGTTTTCTAAATTTTATGAGTATGCAGTTTTGTAGCCCAATCGATTTTAGTCGAACAAAGTACAAGTCTTAGGTCTTCTAAAATTCGCATTGATTTTTGACAATTTTTTTTCGGAGGGATGTTTGAGATGTTCTTGCATATTGTAACGAATTTTGGGAAATTCCAATTATCTGAAACCTTCTGCTAACGTTCGAATCGCTAAACTGTTGAATAAATCACTCCAATATTCAGTATTGCAAACTGGTATTTATTTAGATTACTTTGGGAGTAGTACCTCACAACCAATATCGTGTTTAAATCAAAACTGATTACTGATTACTCAGCTTGCGCTGCTTTTATATTCTCGGTTGCTTCGTTCGCATATTTCTCCAAAGGTCCAGACGTATTCCCTTCTAGAACTCTTGTAGCTCATGCTTGGTTACCAGCTATATACGTGTATATTTGTAGTTTATAGCCATATGCATGTGTATGTGTGAGTAACTACTTCGGCTGATGACTACATATGTGTGTGTGTGTGAGATACTTCTTCGTCGCTTTCTACATAAGTGTTGCTAGCTTTAATGTGGACATGTATATAAGAGTGGCTGCTTCATGTTTTTGTTGTTGCGTGATTATTTACTGACAGCCTAGTGATGTCAACATCTCTTGCTATCGCACTCCGTATGTAAGATAATCTGAAGCGCCCTATGGAAAAAGTTATAATAAATCAATGCAAACTTTGAGAGACCTATAACTTGCACTTTGCCAAACTAAAATTTATTGGGCTAAAAACTGCGCACAAAAAAAAAAAAATAAGAAACTGTAAATAGAAAGTTCGAAATTTTCGTAAAATTTTTCCGAATTTGCGAAATTTTTCTAAAACGTTTCTGAGATGGGTTTGCATAGATAGTCTCACTAACAAACTTCATGAATATTTTCTCTTAAACTAGCGAAAATAAAAAGAGCAAGAATTTAATTGTCGAAATTTACTAAATATCGCCACTGCTATTTTCGTGTTCACTCCTGTGTGTACATACATATTTATAATGGGGTATGCTATCTGCAGAGCTGTAAAAGTTTAGTGCAAGAAAATGTAGTTAAAAAGTCGCTAGGGCATACAAAATAAATAGCGCTGAGAAATTCCATTTGTCTAACATTGCCTATGAATTTGTGCGCTGAAGCGCCACGAAACGAGAAGGCCTGCGGCTAGGGCTGTGGTTGCACGCACCGGTGCGATGGTAGTGCGCTTTAAAATATTTGATGAGGAAAATGATTAAATTGCGAGCGACTTAAAGAAGGGCTCAGTTGCGGATACTTCAACGTCTCGACTGTGTTCCGCAAATACCTTGAGTGATTTACGATAAAGTCTTGATGAGGACAGTTATTCATAAAAATTATGTGGGTAGTAGGTGGCGTTTCCATGGACATTGCACCTGTGCGACGAAATTACCCGGATTTATATCGCGCCAAAAATTGTGACAGTACTCCTCAGCGACTTCGGGGATTGGCATACTAAGACATCATCGAGAAGCTGTCGTTATATCCTACATTAACATTCCTTATCCGACGAAAAGCTTATTTTTGGAGATAGGCATGACTAAGCCAGTGTCATATACGTATTTTAAGTGGAAAAGGAAAAGCAATGACATTAACTGGATGCCGTACAAGTCCGCTAGAAATAGTCTTCCTGATATTATAAGAAGGAAAGTGAGAAATTCTTATAAATCAGAGCTCTCCCTATTCTTTCATTTAATACTTAAGGACTTAATCTTAAGACTGCGTGCATACGGAAGAAAGAGTCCTTATATCTCTAATACTTCACTTTTAAGCAATACACTCACCTAGCTTACACATCAAGCCCGTGACGAGCATCACCAGCCCTCTGGCTAACGACTGCTTGTTTTCAAAGATCGGTACGTCCGCTCGTGAAGATCTAGTCCTAGTTGTTCTTCGACTGCACGGCCTCTTCCCCACAGCTTTCGCTTCGGTGGTAGACCCATGTGCGAGCCCAAGGTGCTATCGCCGTGCTTTTAGAGTGCAACCAGCTTCACTTTCGAAACTCTAGTTGGTACAACGCCGCCTTTTATTTTCAAATAGCATGTGGTTATGAAAGCGTGGTGTTCAGCGATTGAGTCAGCACTAACCTCAGCTCGTGTAGGTCCATCTCTGCAACCACTTCCTTCTTACCGGCCCTTCCACCCCTCCAGCTCCGCTACTGGTATGCGTTCCAACGCTTCACTACAGGCGCTACCCAACTGGTCTCGCACAATACTATGCATCGCCTAACTGTCGACCACCTATCATCACACTCCGTCCATCACATACTGCCAAACCAAGCCACTTCACTCCCTCAGTGCTTACTCCCTTGGGGGGAACTGCAGCCCTATTTGCACATAAATATTGTATATTTATTCATAAGGTGTTTGTGGATCCTCTACTTGACCCTGCATTTACTAAGTGCTTTCTCAACCTTTGACAAAACCCATCTTATACATTGTAAATAGGTTCTAAGAGATTCCTCTTACTACTTTAGGCTTTGTTTTTAGTCAACCCAGAACACTTCCCTGCAAAGATAATAAGACTTTGGAAAATGACGTGGAGCAACACCGGCAGCTCCGTAAGAATTGTGAAGGTCATCCGCGAGCTACTCGAAACTAAACCAGGTTTGGACAAGACGACTATCTTTTGTGCGGCTTCCTTAACCTAATACTAGTTCTTGCAGCAGAACTATCAGCTAAGAATACAAACGGAGAATAGCTCTTGCCTACAAGTGCTACCTTGGACTGAGTATGTAATTGAAAATTAAAATCCTCTCTGGACGACAAAAAATTACGCTTAAGATACCTGTCCTGATGTATTACTCGGAATCATGACGGTGTCAAAAGAAGATTAAATAGCCCTTTGAGTCTGTGAGAGAAGAGGTTCACCGGAGGTTGTATGTTTCTCTCTGTGATGCAGACGACAAGCAGCGAAGAAAGTTGCTGAAGTGTCGAAAACGCTCCTGCCAAGAAAGTCTTTATATCGACACTAATAATTGGAAGCGAAGTGACTGCGTTGGAGGAAACAGGTGGATGAAGACTTGTTCTCGCTTGGTCTTCCCAATTGGTGTCAGGGATCGGGAAAATGAATAACGGGCGTGGCCTGTTACAAAACGGCCAAAATCGCTTAGGCTGTTAAACGCCAATCAATGATATATGAGTCACTGCGAAGCAAGAAAGCAGTCACCCCTTCACTTGTACTAATGCACTATTTAGATATCTCTTCCTCATTAAAATTTGTCAAATATGGGAAAACGATGAACCTACAAGTAAATAAGCCATAAAAAAGTTTTCGAAGCTATACTCACAATAAATAAATATTGAGTCACACATAACCTTACATGCATATGTAAGAATGTATATATTTACACAACACAAATTCGGTCGTTGCATGCCACACGCTGTTGAGAATTTATAAATACATTTCAGTAGTCCATCGTTGGCTTACCCACCGATTTCACTTTACTCCACTGTCAGCTAATTCTTGCTTCAGCTGTCTATATGCATCTGTATAGGTGCATTCGTGTACTTTGTTCATCATCGGCTACTCCACTAGCCTCACATGTAGTCTCACATGTGCTCGAGCTGCAGACCAACTGTGTACAATTGTATCCCCAACTGTGAATAATTAACGGCACTTATATCATGGAACCTCTTAGTACTACACCAAAAGTTTGTGTATATTTCAAATGCTAAATGTATGTAGCTGCACAGTAGGAAATGATTTACATTAGCTGGTTCGTAAAGCTGATTGGATATTTGATTTATAAGCTTTGGACAGTGAAGGATGGTACTTAATCTTATTTAAAATGGGTTTATATGATCGTGTTTTAAGATCCCAAGTATAAATAAAAGAACTAAAAACTAAAACAAAATGTAAGGCGCAATGACCTCCAAAGAGTTTTAGGCCGAGCTTCTCTTCAATTTGCGTCGTGTGCCTTTTAATTTTTCCTACAAATTTGCGGAACGGAACTTACTTGTTTTATGCCAACTCCGATCGGCATTTGCAAAGCAGATGAGTTTTCACTGAGAGCTTTTCATGACAGAAATACACTCGAAGTGCTTGCTAAACCCTGTCAAGGGGCGGCCCCGCTTAGAAAAATGTTCTGCTAATTGAGAAAACTTGTTTCTGAAATTTTGACGTTGCCCAGGGCGTGAACCCAGGATTTTCGGAGTGGTAGGCGAAGCACGCTACCATCACGCCACGGCGGCCAAGTCATCCTCAGTATATACACCGTGAAAATAGAAAGAAGAAATGAAGTTAGTAAAATCAACGAATCGGGTTTGTTGTTCTTAATTAACAGACATTCGTTAAAACTTATCGCATTATGGTTAATTGAACTGAGTTTTTGTCAAGCGTACAATTCTGTTAAGTCATTACAACAGAAGTGAAACTGTTATTCTGAAGTTGACAACAATCTGTAAAAATTACAGATTTTTAATCAAACTAACAAATTTTTTTTGGTAAAAATATAGATTTCATTGGTAATTTCAACAGTAAACAACTGTCAGTATTCTGGAATATGTCAACTATATCAAAGAGAAGCTTTGTTCTTTTGACCATGGTGCCATAGAAATCTCTTTGATATCAACAGCCTACACTGTTATTTTAACAATTTATTGTAAAAATACAAAATCAAAGCTTACACATGATGAATTTTGTTTACTGCTTTGACTGTTGACACGGTCAATTCACAATCATCAATTTGTTGATTCAACAGCTATTTTCGATGGCAACAAATTGACAAAAATTTCGGTTGAAATAGCGCGTAATTCGGTTGATATAACCAACTTTTCGTTTTCAGTGTTGGTTCCCGATCAATTTCTGTGTGCCGAGTATATGATTGTAGTTGTAGGTATTTCAAGCTCTTTCCTATTAGAGATATACGCCGCCGATAAACGCCGCCGCCGCCGTCGAATATAGTCGTTTTTCGCACGCCGCCGCCGAAAGTCAAAAATATCGGCGCAGCGGCGTCCAGCGCGTTACTGTATTTTCTACTCGTTTAAGACTGTTTATGCCATTTATTGTTCATGTCGAAAATTGGTCGGATATGGTTGAAAGTGGTATCAACGGATGCGCATCACTGCCAGTTATAAAAAACTAATTGCGAAAATTAACTCTTTCAAAAGTTATTAAAAAAACGGGCGCCTTCGATGTCAGTTTAACACGGACTTTGCGTCACTCAATTCTCCAAATTATTAAAGCAAAACATTAAAAGAAAAGTTTTATAATAAATTTATATGCTCGCCCCAGGCGAACATGTTTTCAAATTGCCTTAAGTTGTTAAAAAAAGCAAATTATCCAAAAGAGGTGCCGATTTAAAAAAAAAATTTACATTGCGATTGGCTGAAGGAATAAGCGAAATCAGTGATGCAAAATCCTGTAGTAAGTTCTAGGGGCATAAAAACTCCTTTGAAATGATTCTTACCTCATACCTAAGTGGAGGATTTATGTACGTATGAGAAGGTTTTGAAAAATCACTTGGGTTTACATTCAAACATATGTTGTTCATTTGCGAAACTATACAATAGCATCTGAAATGTTAATAAAACTTCATCCTTCAACACCAAAGTATCCCGGTTTAACATTTCCTAAAGTTGGTGGCCCTATCCAAAACTAGTCCCTTGAAGTGAATCACATTGTTTATAGCCTACCAATCAAGTTTAAATATAACCTAGGCGTTACGGCTCCTTTTACAAATGTGAATACGTGGGCACATATATATACCAGGTGATGCTTTATCCTTCTCAAGAACACTCAAAGTGGTGAAGCAAAAGCTTTCCCAAGACAGTCGAACTAATGTGTGCTACTACCCTAACGTAGTGGACAGTCGAACTAGTCTGAAAACTGAAGCTACGCGGTCATCCATTCTAAAATATCGTTTTGATTTAACGAAGACTATTGAAATTAATGTTGTGAACACAAATGTCTGCAAACTTTGGTCTACATTTTAAAAATTGTATCCAGGGTCCTTGTAAAATTTTAATTATGTAGATACGCCGAGGATTATACGATTTTCCCCCATGAGTTACGCAATGACATCCACTTAGACTACTTATGATTTCGAGGGCGGCATCCTTGACCGAATAGTCATTCCCTAACGTTTCAAGGTCTTTCTCTGGTGTAGCTCGGAGCTACACCTAGAGCTTCTAGGAAAGTGATATCCACGAAGGTACATATGAGTTGGCAGTTGCAGTCCTATAGCTTCTGTGCTGGCATATGGTGTGAGGGTCAGGAGGCGTCGTAGCGACTGGTGGTCGGGTTTGCTACTGTACGCACATCGGGAATTGTAGCTCTTAATCATCGGGAATTTGTAGCTCGAAAAAACTGAATGCGCCATGTGCTAAGAGAGTCATGAGTATTAAATAAATAAATAAATGTAAGGCGCGATAACCTCCGAAGAGATCTAAGGCCGAGCTTCTCTTCTAATTTGCGTCGTGCTCCTCTTGATTTTCCCTACAAATTGGCCGGACGGGACCTACATGCTTTATGCCGACTCCGAACGGCATCTGCAAGGCAGATGAGTTTTCACTGAGAGCTTTTCATGGCAGAAATACACCCGGAACGCTTGCCAAACACTGCCGAGGGGCGAGTATTAGTAGACCAATAATAGCAACCGTAAGTGGCGTGACCGCCAAGGAGCCACAAATTATTTTAAGAAAGTGTGTTCGCGACGATTATTAGGAGTCAATCCCTGGAGTAATTGAACGAGAGACAATCCCTCCGCAAAGAGCTACTTCTGAACATTTTTGAACGATCTGCGAGTTTTTGAGGCAAAAACCCAGGATCTTTCCAAAATGGCCTAAACCATACAAATAAAACCTTTCCGAAATATAATTTTTTTAAATAGAAAAATCAAGAAAAGTAAGGACACCGGCGTATGCCGGCGCGCCACCCACGCCGCCGCCGCCGCCGATAAAGTGATCGGCGTAAACCTCTATTTCTTAAGCCTTTCTCCAGTTAAGACACCATCACAGCATGTACGGAACCAACTCCTACATCAAAATCCCTGTCACAGTTGTTGTTGTTGTTGCTGTAGCGATAAGGTTGCTCTCCGAAGGCGTACAGATCCGGTACGCTCCGGCAACACAGCACCGTTAAGGTGCTAGCCCGACCATCTCGGGAACGATTTATATGGCCACATTAAACCTTCAGGCTATCACTCCCTCCCCACCCCAAGTTCCATGAGGAGCTTTGGGTCGCCAGAGCCTCTTCTGTTAGTGAAACAGGATTTGCCGCGGATAGGTGAGGTTGACAATTGGGTTTGGAGAAGCTATATATTGCGCTCGCAATCCGTTTAAAGGGTTGCGCTACACACCCCTTGAATCTGGTATTTTAGTCGCCTCTTACAACAGGCATACCTACCGCGGGTATATTCTGACCCCCTAACCCGCTGGGGGTAGTTACAGTCACAGTCATTCGACTTTCTCACGAACTATCGCCTATGTCTAAAATTTTCTGCTAGGCTCGTCAATTTCCACACACGTCTTCATCAATGCACCTCTACACATATAACTACAAGTATGAACACATGTACTTCTCTATGTCAGCTGCTTGTCGTCGCGCCAAGTGCAATTACAGTTAGCTTCTAGCTCTTCCTCATGGACACATCTCTTATGCATTCCAATGTATTTTAAATTTTTTTCACGTTTTCATATCCACGTTGTGTTTTTTTTTTTTTTTTAATGTTTACTTTATAAATGCCGTATAAAAATTGTACATTTCATAATCATGATGAATTGTGCCCGCAGCTATTCACAGGCGTTTTGATGTTTACCTACTTACCTGGCGGCTGAAACCAGCTGTCACCAACGTGGGGTTTGTAATAGTACTCATAACTACTTAGAATACTTCCGTTGGAGTTGTTAGGCGAGTTTTTCACATATGCTTTTAACTAAGCCACTGCCACAAGCGGCAGAAAAGTTGCTTTTAGTTCAGAAATGTTATTGGCAGGCAACAGGTGACAGCCGTAGAGCAATCGAAGCCATGTTGCATGCCACATGAGTCAGCTAATTACGATTGGGTGGCTGGCTTGTATACTCGAACGTTGTCGTACAACTGCGAACAATAAAGAAATAGCTACAACAATGCACACTAATTGCTTTGATGCTTAATTCAAAACGTGCTAAAAAACTTGGTTATCGCTCAATGGGAAGCTACTGAGTTGCAGAATTTCTTAAATGACGTTAGTGACAAAAAAATGTCTCATAATTATAAATTGGGTCTCATGTATACATATTTTGATAGTTTTACTTGCGATTTTGTCACATCGACAGAGAGAGATCATAGTTAATCAGAGCGACAGCCTGCAGGAAATTGACGGCGACGGCTTCGTTCTGAAATCACAGTTAATCGCAGCGACAGCTAGGAAAAAATTGCGTGACTGACTGGCAGCCTCATTCGTAGTCACGCTCATTAGTAATAACATTCACAAATCCAATCACTGATGTCGTCATAGGAACAATTAGCTCCGATAATATGTACTACTGAGCCTGTGTCTGAGAAAACTATGTGATTCATTGATTCATAGCAGTTAATTAATCTGCTGTGATTGCGATGTAATTTTGAAATGCGTTTTACATCATATTGGTCTTCTCACACTATGCAGTCGCAGTAATGAATTAAAATCGCTGTGACAGAGAAGAACTGCCTCCGATCATTTTGCTGCTCAAAAATCGCTGGATCTG
Source organism: Eurosta solidaginis (assembly GCF_040869045.1). Classification (NCBI taxonomy): domain Eukaryota; kingdom Metazoa; phylum Arthropoda; class Insecta; order Diptera; family Tephritidae; genus Eurosta; species Eurosta solidaginis. The sequence continues at coordinate 24,194,216 of NC_090321.1, read as the reverse complement.
CCAGCTCTGAAAAAAATATTTAGGGAAAGTGAAGCTTGACAATGTGAACCGTGTGTCTCAAGTCTTTGTTTTTTTTTTTGTTTCGTTACGAATTCTAGATCCTTAATTTGCTGAAGTTCATTTCCATCGCTTTGGAGAAAAAACAAAACAGAACATACAACCGTAGTAACTCGACAGCAAATGAGTACACTGTGATGCTGTATAAAATGACGGTGAAATCAGCGTTAATTACCCGAAATATAGCTGCTTTGAAACACATACGGCCGGATAAGACCGACCTCGACTCATGATAAGTGCTCGTTGGGTGTTTTAGGAAGTGATATCGATGTTGATTATCCTTTGTCGGATATAGATCCTGTATACTGTGAATGATTTAATATGACCACATTGAATCTTCTAGGACATTCCGCCCCCACTCCTAGTTCTATGAGGAGCTTGAGGTTGCCAGAGTCTCGGATGCTTAAGAAAAAGATTCACCACGGGTAGGTGAGGTTGACAATTAGGTTCGAGAAACTAATAATTGCGCTGGCAACCCCTTTAAGGTTACGCTACACAGCTCATTGAATTACTTGGGTATTTTAGTCGCCTCATATGACAGGCATACCAGCCGCGGATATATTCTAAGCTCCCTAACCCGCGGGGGGAATATCTTTATCGCTACAGAATCAGCATCAACAATATAAGTCCGCAGGGGATCCAATAAAGCCGAGGCAAAAATACTTACACCTTATCACATCAAAACCTGGAGAGCTTTACATGAAGTGCTTTGGTAATCCCATCTCTACATTTTTCATGCAGCTGTAGTAAGAGATATTTTCTAAAAATGTTGAGTAGCGCTAACTTCGAATTCCCGATAGTCCGCTACATTCGGTTTACAAGCAACATTTTAACTGGATATTCCAATGGTAGCTGCCATTGTTTTCTTTGTTAAGACCCGCAATCTAGATTACATTATTTCTAAAATAGTTTGAGGGGAACAAGGGGCGAGTTGAGTTACTGTGTCAGACTAACCAATGTTGAGATCAACGCCTTATTTGCAACATGGATATTCCAGTCAAATGATTGCATTCCTGTTGTTGTTGCTGCTGTAGCGATAAGGTTGCTCCCCGAAGGCTTTGGGGAGTGTTATCGATGCGATGGTCCTTTGCCGGATACAGATCCGGTACGCTCCGGTAGCACAGCACCATTAAGGTGCTAGCCCGACCATCTCGGGAACGATTTATATTGCCACATTAAACATTCAGGCCATCCCTCCCTCGCCACCCTCAAGTTCCATGAAGAGCTTGGTGTTGCCAGAGCCTCGTCTGTTAGTGCAACAGAATTCGCCGCGGATAGGTGAGGTTGACAATTGGGTTTAGAGAAGCTATATATTGCGCTGGCAACCTGAAGGGTTGCGCTACACAGCCCCTTGAATCTGGTATTTTAGTCGCCTCTTACGGCAGGCATGCCTACCGCGGGTATATTCTGACCCCCTAACCCGCTGGGGTGATTGCATTCCTCAAATGCAAGAACTCTTTATTATATCTCATCCACCTTAATGCTGGCAACCTCAGCTTGGAAGACGCTGCAATCATCGATATAATTAAATTTGGCTTACCTACAGCTCCTGTTCAAGCTGTTCCTAATACAGATTCCAAACTTATAGCAGTGCTAGCCGCATGTAGGGCATTGAAACCGACAAGTTATACATACATAGACGTTCATCGGCTGAACCACTATTTCATGTAGTCAATATACAATAGCAGTCTAAAGCTGTCAGCTCTTTTTGAAGACCCTCTTTGAAGTAGTAGAAGACGTTCTAGACCTTTATTTACTCATTATGTCCCCAGAGCGGATTTCTGTCCAACATAACTTAAACTCCCTGATGAAGCTATACAAAAGAATCGCACCGCGAATAGAAAAAACTGTAGTTTTTGCCTTCTGTATATTAGCTGAAAAGTTGCTTAAAAAATCATTAAAAATTTTACACTGGCCCTAAATCAGTACCAATACTTCGAAGAATTCGTTTTGAAATAATATTGGGACATGGCGTTTCTGAAGCAAGTTCTGTGAGCGAGTATGCTTCAACCTAGCGCATTATAGTCAGCTTAGCTTGCTTCCAACATCTATGAACTCACTCCACGCCAACACCAGATAATTTGGAATTTTATATCTCCCATAGGCCATATATACTCGTACAATTTAATTTGAGCTAAAAGTTTAAAGTTCAAATGATACTCGCACACACTTTCTCACACTCCCAATTATAACTACCTATGCCTTTATATAGATTTTCTTTCAACCATTTCTCCCAACAACAATTTGTACCTTAATTCCCTCACACTACATTGTGGCAGCTTTAATCACATCTGGAGCAAAAATATCGCCTTCGAATAAGCTGAATTCAGAAACTTCACGTCAGTTCGCTGCCGGGCTGACTCTCAGTACAAAAATCAATTTCCGGTACTTTTTTTAAATTATTTTTCTCATTCAATTTTTCGCCTGCTATTGCTTTTATTTGTAATGTATTATTGTTGTCTGTTGAGAAAAATGTGATTGGTTTTCTTTTTTGTTACTGCTTTTGTTATTAAAGCTGCTATTGCTGTAATTGGTCACGTTTATGCTTACTGCTTTTTATACCTTTCATGAACATGAAATGGCATATTAGCTTTGGTCCGATGTTTGTAACGTTGAGAAATATAGAAGATAGACTCACCATTAAGTATACCTAATTGATAAGGGCGACGAACTGAGTTGATATAGCCATGTCCGTCTGTCCGTCCATCTGTCTGTTTGAACGCAAACTAGTCTCTCAAATTTTGAGATATCTCAATGAAATTTGGCACAAGAATGTATTTTTGTATTATATTAGACATTTGTCGGATCCGGTAGGATCGGACCACTATAACATATATCTCCCATACAACCGATCGTTCAGATAAGACGATTTTGGTCATTCCTGCTGCAATTTAGAAAGTATAAACGTGAAACTTGGTGATATATATTCTAATATATCATAGAAGATATTCTGAAAAAAGCACTTTGATCGGAGCTATATATAGTTATATCCCATACAACCGGTCGTTCAGATAGAAAGATTTTTGGCCATTTCTCCCTTAATTTAGAAAGTATAAATGTGAAACTCGGTGATATATGTTTTAATATATCATAGAAGATTGTCTGAAAAAATCATTTCGATGGGAGCTATATATAATATATATCCCATACAACCGATCGTTCAGATAAGGGGTTTTTTTGCCATTTTTTATTTTATATTTATCTTAAAAATCGTTTAGGTATGTACATCTGTTCACTATATATTTCTTATCTTATGCATCCGATTATTTGGAGATTACGAACGGGGTAAAATTATTGTTCAGCCCCATTCATGAAAGGTATGCAGTTTTCGGCACAGCCGAAGACAGTCCCGTCCTTACTTGTAAAAATTGAATTCGTTTTGTAATTTCATTTGATGCTTAAGGTTTAGGTTTTTTGTCTTCTTTAAAGTTTGCTTTGATTTGTGGTTAAGATAATTTGATAATTGTTTTTTTTTTTACAAAAGAGGATGTAATTAATATAATAGTGTTAAATTAATTATTTCTTCAGATACTCAAGCAGTTTAACTTTTCTATTTTCTTTTTGAAAAGTAGAATATAACTGGAAAACGAAATACAATTGAAACATAAGCGATCAACGCGAATACAGCCAATTCACCGTACAGAAGAATGTCAAGACAAAAGAAAATTTGCATTCATTTCGATTAACTGTAGCATAAAAAATAATCAAGAAGAAGCAATCAGCCGTTGACATAACAACTGAATTCGCCTTGATAAACGATTAAGCTAAAAAAGCTTAAATTAAAAATCCTTTTTTAGTAAAAAACGAAGTGAGTACATTTGTACCTCCCTCAGGGATTCTGCACAAAAATTCGTAAGGATTCCCTGAGGAAGGTAAATAAAGCATCGAAACTAGTTGAAAACAAGTAAGGACGGGACAGCCGAAGACTTCATACCTTTCATGAATGGGGCTGTACAATAATCTTATCCCGTTTGTAATATCCAAATAATCGGATGTATAAGATAAATAATATATAGTGAACAGATGTACATACCTAAACGATTTTAAGATAAATATAAAATAAAAAATGGCAAAAAACCCTTTATCTGAACGATCGTTTGTATGGGATATATGTTATATATAGCTCCGATCGAAATGAGTTTTACAGGAAATCTTCTATGATATATTAGAATAAATATCACCAAGTTTAACGTTTTTATATTGGAAATTAAGGGAGAAATTGCCAAAAATCTTTCTATCTGAACGATCGGTTGTATGGGATATATATTATATATAGCTCCGATCGAAATGATTTTTTCAGGAAATCTTCTATGATATATTAGAATAAATATCACCAAGTTAACGTTTTTATATTGGAAATTAAGGGAGAAATGGCCAAAAATCTTTCTATCTGAACGATCGGTTGTATGGGATATATACTATAACATATCATCTATGATATATTAGAATATATATCACCGAGTTTCACGTTTATACTTTCTAAATTAAGGGAGAAATGGCCAAAAATCTTTCTATCTGAACGATCGGTTGTATGAGATATAACTATATGTAGCTCCAATCAAAGTGAGTTTTTCAGGATATCTTCTATGATATATTAGAATATATATCACCGAGTTTCACGTTTATACTTTCTAAATTGCGGCAGGAACGACCAAGATCGTCTTATCTGAACCATCGGTTGTACGGGAGATATATGTTATAGTAGTCCGATCCTACCGGATCCGACAATAGTCTAATATAATACAAAAATACATCCTTGTGCCAAATTTCATTGAGATATCTCAAAATTTGAGGGACTAGTTTGCGTTCAAACAGACAGACTGACGGAAGGACAGACGGACATGGGTATATCAACTCAGTTCGTCGCCCTGATCAATTCGGTATACTTAATGGTGAGTCTATCTTCTATATTTCTCAACGTTACAAACATCGGACCAAAGTTAATAAACCATTTCATGTTGATGAAAGTTATAAAAAGGAGCCTTTTGTTTCGCTTTAAAAGCATTCTTGTAAAATATTCATCTCACAAAAATGGTGTTTGCTTTTCCTTATTAAAACCCTAATGGTATTGCAATGATTCTTTTAGAAGCTTTAAAAATAATTACAGCCACAAGCGTCTAAAACGCGGTTTCTGGACAAGTAAGTCTCTACCACAAAATCATGTGTGAACTGATCACTTTTCAGTTACTGTCCAATTTCGGTAACCGCTCCGATTGTTGATGTTGGTTACGCACAATTTTTAGTGTGCCAGTCAATGTAAACTACGCAACCCACCTCCCTCAAATCCGTGACACTGCAGCGTCAGCCCAAAGAGTTTCTAAGAGCACCTTACTCACATCAACTCTTTTTCAAAAAGAACACGTTACATAAAAAGTGGTAATGTGGAAGTTTAGAGCAAACTGCAAATACCCAGGAGTTTTTAAGGTGTCTTAAACTTGCCTCAGTTACTCTCATTCAAGAACAAGCTGTTAGCCGAACCCTTCCTTACAACTTCTAGACATACTGTAATAAGTTCACAACTCCAATGGATAAGTTTAGCTTGAATCTTGAAACATAGGGGTGGTAATCGCCAAACATTAAGTACTTCATTATGCTAATAATAAAGGATGAAACTTTACTTTTATATTTTGCATCCGAAAATAATTGCTACAACTTTTATTTTTTGTGTCCTGTTGAAACTTGGCCTTTATTTTAAATGTCCAGAAAAATGTTAAAAATGGACAACGAATTTTAATTAATTTTAACGATTCGAAGAGGAGAGGTAACGGGGTCTTTTTGTGGTATCACTGACACAGCTTTGACACCGTTTCCATCACGCTTCTCTCATTACCTAAAATCGGAGAATTAGTCATAAACCACTCATCTCCTCATCATCCCTGCTAGCTGCAACTCTGCACCAAGGTGTGTTTGTGTGACTCAAATAAGAACAACAAGTTGGCTTGCACTTACCTATTAGTAAATGAAGTGGGAACTCTACTCGGTCCTTGATTGGTTAAACGCCGCTCTAGCCTCCGACAAACGCACCTTACACTGCAAAGAACTTTGCACAGATTTAAAAGAGCGCCCCAGTAGTTCCTTGTTCGCTATAACTGACTTTGTTATAACTTTCTTAGAATCCGACTCAACCAATCTGAAAACCTCGCTTGCTTTCGTACTGATCGCTTACGCTCTGCCTTATCGTAAGTGATTCTCAAAAACATTATGCACGACTTTATAAGTTTCACGGGAAACCAAACAGCGTCTTTTATTGTTCTTGCGAATTAATTTCCGTCTTCAAAAAATGTGGAAATTGCTCCCAAATCATTTTCCAACCGCAATTTCCTGACACTTAAAAAGTGCCATTCGCATTGTCTAAGCAAAGTTGTTACCCTATCTAAAACTATGACGTCCATCACAGATGCCACTTCATTGAAACTCTGCTTCGTCTCACTCAGCTCCATTTCATTCCATCACATTCTCACTTGTCGTCCCCAATCTATGCTTTCCCTGAAGGCAGCTAAATAAAGCTCTAATCCAGTTCTTGCTAAATTGAAGAAGCAACATTCGAAGCGTTTACGCAACTAGATGCTTATCAAAATGTGACAACTTCAAAAAGCAAAAAACAACAACAAAACAACAACTACACATCAATACGCGAATCAGACACACGCGACGACAAGCAGCAGATAAGGCACCAAAAAGGCAGAAGACAAGAGATTCCAAAACATGTGTACTATAGTTAAGAGGTAAAAAAAGACGATAAAAAGTTAAAACACAGCCAAACGCACATTACCGAATACAATCACGCAAATACACAATAAATATAGACAGACTCGTGCTTTGGGTGCGTTTTCTCAAGCGACAGCAAAAGCAGCCGCCTTTGGCATTGAAGATATAACGTAAATTACCAACGCAATGAGGTAGTCGCAAGTGAGAAGAACGTTGTTACAGTGGAAGTTTGGAAGTGGGAAGGGAAGTAGCAGCAACAACTAAGTATAACGTCGCCAACGCGTGGATGTGCCGCAGCCAATACAAGCGATACGAATTGATAAATATTGTACTTTATACAATTGTACTCAAAACTTAAACAACAACAACAACAAAACAACATCTTGCAACAAGCCCAATCAGACGCGTGAAGAAGATACTGAAACCCGCTGTAGAATCGCTGAAGAAAATCCGTCACGGTTATTTGGGCGCGCAGGCGTTCGCCAGCCGATGCGCCACGTTCACCCTTTTAAAGATAAAAAACAAAATTTAAGCTTGCGGGCTATAAGAGTTGTTTAAAATTGTGTTGTTGTTGTTGTTGCTGATATAGCATCTGATTTACCACTGTTGTTGTAAACATAATGGCATTTTAATCCATTTATTTCAATTTCACGCCAAAACCGATGTAAATTACATTGGTTCCCAAGCGGGCGCTAAAGGCTCCATGTACCTAAAGAGTAACTAGCATCAAACAACAACAATAAAAACGACAGTTGCATTGGTTAAGAAGGGGAAACAATATTAAAGAATTGCTACTGATAATCCGAATAAATAGTGATTTTTTTTATAATATCTATGACGTCAAATCTATATATATACATATTGTAACGAACTTACTGGAATTCCGCTTATTCCAAATCTTCTGCTAATGTTCGAATCGCTAAACTGTTGATTAAATAACTCCAATATTGAATAATGCAAAAATGGCCTTTATTAAAGTATTTCACAATAACACTTATACTTCGCAACTAATAGCTTGCTTAAACCAAACTGATTGTCGTGCCTCTACTGTTGCTACCTTTTATACTCTGTGATTTCTCGTTCGCATACTTCTAGGCGCTTCCAGAATTTACTTAGTTACTGCTATAAAATTATAACTACAGATGCACGTGTATAGCTTCTCATATGCGTGTGTATTTGTGAGTGGCACTTCCACAGATAATTTCCTACTTTTGGGAGCATCTCAGATAAGATATATGCATGTGTTTGTGCGTCTCTTCTCCGCTGCTCGTATGGACATATGGGTAGACATAATGATTGGTTTGTTGATGTGCATACGAGTCACTGCTTAGTATCGGCTTAGAGATGATAGTACCCCTTAGTGTTGCTAGTATTCGTCGTATACTTTAAGGTATGTCACCTTATCTCAAGTAACTGGCACAATATTGATTTGATTTTAATTTGAGTAGGCCTTTGAAGCACTTAAACTGACATCAAGAAGCCTTGTAGGTTCCGTTGATATCACTTCAATGTTCCATAACGTTGGACTCTAAACACCTCGGCCCATGCGTTTCGAGGGACTTCAGATGACATAGGCACACAAAAAACACTGATCTGCACTTTGGACTGAACCCAGGAAGCTATTATATACATATATATCTGGGCACTGATTCCGAATTTTAAGTCAGATTTGCCCAGTGAGATAGCGCACTTTCGAAACGGTGGAAATTAGGTGATTTCTCAATCAGTAATCCATCTAATAAAGCAGTAAAAGGTCCAAAAATCAACCTAATCCACATTTTTATACCCACGGTATTATAACTTTGAGAGATATGGATACAGACTTCCATATATCAAAACCATCAGCATTGAAAAAAAAATTGATGAAGCCATGTTCATCCGTCCGTCTGTTCGTCTGTCCGTCCGATAACTTCAGCAAATATTGAGATATGGGCTTATCGGGACCCAGAATAGATTGGTCTTGAAAATAAGAGAAATCGGACGTTAACCATGTCGAATTTTCGATATCGAAAATAGAAAAAATGAGATAATTAGAAAACAAATACCGCTAAGCTAATGAAATTTGCAAAAAATTTTAGAATATGGGAGTGGCACCACCCACATTTAGAAAATAAAATTTGGAAGCCGTAAATCAAAAGCAGTACAATAAGTTAATTCTCCCCTTCATTAATCTCTTGGGAGCAGGTTGAGAGAGAGTTCTAGGCAGAGCCGGTGCTTACAATTGTCAAGTTCTCTGACTATGTAGCTTCGGAACTTAAATCTCTAAATTTATATAATCGAACTCGTCTGTTATTTATCCGATTATTTATCGAAAACTTGTCGATATGTTATCAAAATTGTACAGATTTATTATCGAATTGATGTGAAGAAGTAATCGATTTGTTATCAAGAAGCTATTGATATGTTATCGAAAATGTATCGATTTACTATCGAAAAGTTTGCGATTATTTATTGAAAAGTTATCGATATGCTAGCAAAATATCGATTTGTTATCAAAAAGTAATTGATTTGTTATCGCAGTATGGCACGTCTGTAACCCGTTGAGAGCAAGCTGATAAAATACCGAGCACTCGGCGATTACAAGCCGATAAGAAACCGATAGCTCGTCTATAATAACTCGCTATCGATAATAAGCCGATCATAAAACAATAACTTTTCGATATCGGTTGTTATTGATAAGAAGCCAAGGAAGCTCTTCCCACATAGCCCGAAACAGTAAAAGTTTAGAACAGGGGTCGACTGCGAGTATCCATCCAAAAATATCGGGGGCGATATCAAAAGACGCATATTGACTTCGACAACAATAAATCGAAGGCGAAAAAGAAAAATTGTATCTCTGTCCGGAGATATTTGCAGTTGAAGTTGGCAATTTTCATGTGGTTTTTGTAATGCTGTTATGCACTGAAAAAAGTTGTGTGTACAAAATGATTTTGTACGGACTTCATTTTGATCCCACCCCAATTGTGGACCGGCAAGGGTACTTTTTTATAAGCGCGACCGAGGGCCGCCAACACAGAAAAGTGTTCTGCGCAAAAATACTATGGATCCCACTTCCGATTTAGGAGCGAACTGGGGCCAGTTTTCGGTTTTTCATTAATATATTTTGAACGAGTTAAAACTTTTACTTTCCGCCTTCGGATTATTAATACTGATCTCAAAAGGCGCCGTTTGACACTTCTACCGACAGTTTTGGGACGCGTATTAGCAGTCGACCCCTGTTCTATTACCCCCGAAACTGTTTAGTTCTGGTGGTTTATCTTCAAGCCCTGGGCGAGACATCGAACGTCTCGAGTACTTGAAATTCACGCCATTTTTTTTTTTTTTTTTTTCAATTCACGAAAATCCTTGAATACCCTATTGGATTAATGCATTAATGTTTTTTTTTAATTGCAAAACCAAAATGAAGTTTGAAAAACGACGCTGAATGAAAAACCAAAACACGTAAGTTTTCCTTTAACTTTTTAGCATATTTCAGAACCAGTAAGAGTTGAAAAAAAAATTATACAAAATATCTTGAAAACATGTGCCAAAAAACCACAATTTCACAAATTATAATTTGTATACAAAAATGCAAAACATTTTAATTAAAACGTCTGCGTGTCTTTCTTCTTACCTCTTTCCGCTTCTTACATCATTTATATCTCTTATAACGCTTTGTCTTTCCGCTAATAAAGTTGTGCCTTTCATTAAATCACTCTTGTTTATGTTATTGTTGTCGTAGCTACCGCTGTTGCATTTAAGCAACCATTTATCAGTCTAAAAACGCTTTTTCGATCCAAAATAAGTCCAACAACAACAACAACAACAGAAAGCAAAAACAAGCAAACGAACCAGCAACGTTTTCATATTTAGAGTGCCACGAAAGCCATAACACCCTAGACAGTTATGTATGTCTCAGTGTTTGTAATGCTCATATTTAGTTTAAGCTCGTACAACTTGTAGAGAAGGCTTGGCGGTGATCAACGCAACAAATGGACGTAATATAACACGAAACGGTGAACATTTCAAAAACTTTGTAATTAGCCATAATTCACTGTGTTGGCTGGTAATGTCATTTAAGCGTTGTTGTTGTTGTCAGTACTTTTTTTTTTTATATTTTATAGCTGAACGTGCCTGAAAGCGTGGTGTCAAAATTGCTGCAACCTTACAAAACACGTAAAATATACAAAAAAATAAGCAAAAATAACAACAACAAACTTTGTTTCTATAGCAAGTTTCGCTTTCGCTGCAACGCATACAGACACAATTAAAATTACCTGCGCTTTATTTAAATATTTTTATTTTTTTATTTTTATTATTACACTTCTGTTTCTCATTTCATATTGTTAATGATGTACATTTTTTTTTTTGTGTACTTCATTTGCCACAAGAGCATTTAAATCATTGTTGACTGTTGAAGCTGCGCTTCAGCGCTTTTCACATACCACCAACACAGTCTCTATGGTCCAGGCACACACACAAACACACACACTTATGTATGTACGGTACAAAAGCCGTTGTGGTTGGCTGATCTGCATGCTGCGCCTGTCTGGAGCTATGTCTGGGTTTGGTCTGGTGCACCCAATGTTGCCACACTAATGAATGGTTTCCGTTTGGGTACACGCCTCTAACGTGTACACCTCTACTCAAGCACCTTGCTTCTCCCACGTCCTTGCACTCACTCTTATACTCTGTATCACCCTTTCTTCGTACCTTCTTGATATGCAATATAACTCTAAATTGGGTTTTATATTCCTCATACGCTTTTATTTAAATAGTCCATTAATTTATTGTACCTTCACATATTTTATATTTTGTCAAGCCCTCTTAACCCCCTCATACTGCTCTTTAGCAGTCTTGTTTGTTTGTTTGTTTTAACCTTAATATGTTGATTTATAAATTTACATGTGTGATCTATTTGTTGTGCTGTCGTTGGTTCGTGCAACACCGTTTGTTTTTGCTGCTGCTGCTGCTACTGTTGTTGGTATTTCTTTTCTTTTTGTGTTTATTGCCACTTTTGCCGAATTTTTGCTTGTTTATTTTTTATGGTTCTTGTTTTTCCTTTTTTTTCTTGTTTTCTGTTGTCGATCTCACACCGTTGTGTCATTGGAAAACAGCGATTTACGAGCTGTCAGCGTGTGAACGAGCACAACAATCCTTTACTGTTCCAGCTCTACGTTATTCAAGCGCTGCAAAACTAATTTTCCAAAGATTCCAATTTCTGTTTTATGTTTCTCTTCCAAAATCAATGCTATCCATCAGCGATCAGCGTTAAACCCATTAGCATAAATGTTGTATCATTAATCTTGTCGGCTGCAATTCGTTGTAAGATTTTGTTGGCTGCGCCGCTACTAGATGGACCCATGTGGCACATTAGAAATCTAGAATGTAAGCGTTAGGTAGGTGTAAACGTAAATGTAGTATTTGTAAGTTATATGCCTTATGTGCGAATATCGAATGTAAGTGTAGCCACTATATTGTTGCTTAATGTGCATAAGGCCCCATAAGTAACACCTCAGGAAACCCTTTCGGGATAGCTTTACAAAGGTAAAGCACACTTCTGAAATTGATATTTAGACAACAGAGAACTAACTGTTAGTTACCTAAAATGACTCTAGAATGTTATCAAAACCAGCAAGGGTGTCTAAGTTCGGGTGTAACCGAACATTATATACTGAGCGTAAGCTTCAATTGCACAGTTCATTTCAGATAAATTACTTTTCTACATAACACGTGGCACCGCTCATTTAAAAAAAAAAAAATTCTCCCAATTTCCTCTTACAATAAAACTTGGTAAGTGAAGCATTATAGATACAAAATTATTTTTCGCTAAGATATAGCTTACGGTTGTACCTAGAATGTTAGGTTTTGTTTAAGAAATCTGCATATTCATTGTATATACATATTGTAAAAAATTTTAGGAAATTATTCTGCACCTTCTGTCATCCTTCGAATCGCTCATATATTCAGTATAGCAATATGTTCTTTATTTACAACACTAATATTGTAGTAGTATTTCACAATTAAATTACTCGCGTACTTCACTTACAACGTTTCAAAATCAAAGTGATTGACTATTTCTTGACTTGAATTGCTTTTATACTCCCAGTTGCCTTGTTTGCCTATTTCTCCCAGACACTAGACTTTTCGCGAACAAGTTTTTTTATTGGTTGCTTATTTATTTATCGTTGCTGTATCTCATATAGGCTTTGGCTATACACATGTATAGTTGTGTGTCGCCTCATATTCTCTGTTCCCTTCTAGGTATATGCTGGAGTAATATGCGCTCTTTATTGCGGTGGACATAAATGTGTGGCTGTTTTCTACTCATCTGCCTTGCAGATGCCTTTCGGAGTCGGCATAAAACAAATAAGTCCTGTCCAGCCAATTTGTCGGAAAAATTAAAAGGAGCACGACGCAAATTGGAAGAGAAGTCCAGGCTAAAATCTCTTCAGAAGTTATCGCGCCTACAGTGGCGAATATTAGCATCACTATGATGTTACTAAGTAATCACAACAGCAAAAAAGGCGAGCAGCCACAACTATGTTCAACGAAGAATATTGCACACACATAACTAGCAACTTGGAGCAAGACATTATTTCATTACACATATGTAGTCATCAGCTAAGAGCAGAAGTTGTTACGCACACATACATACGTATATAGCTAAATAACCAAGTATGACATACAACTGTTCCAGAAGGCATGTTCGTGAGAAGTCTAGACCTTAGGAGAAATATGCGAACGAGGCAACATAGAGTATAAAAGCAGCGCAATCTGATGAATTACTAATCAGTTTGATTTTAACAACCTTTAGCAAAGTACGCGAATATTGTGAAGTACTACTCTCAAAGTAGTCTTAATAAAAGAAATATTACTACACTGAATATTTGAGTTATTTATACGACAGTTCAGAGATTCGAACGTTAGCAGAAGCTGCAAAATATTCAGAATTTCCCAAAATTCGTTACACTACTAAATCACAGCTGTTCATTATTTAACAGTCTTAACTGAATTATATACTCCGATTATATCTTTTGATAACTAGCCAAACAAGGAAACATTAAATATTCAAACAACACAAAATTTAAAAGAATAAGAAAATCCTACAAACATTTTTTTCATTTCTGAAACCATATTTAACAAGATTACATTGGATAACGTTCCTATTCCAAGAAGTTTCATACTTTACGCACATTAATTCCAGTATGAGAAATACCTAATCGTTGATCTTGAGCTGAGCTCATTATTTGCTTGCAACAAAATTACAAAAAAAAAAAAAAAAAAGTTTTAATGACATTTCCCAATCATTATGTCCATATCTCATTACTTTGGCTTGTTACAATGACCAATGTGTTGAGCTCAGGAAGGGATCAACAGTTCAACTTTCATTCTTTTCATTTCTTGTATTTGCTCTTGTAATGTAAGTTTTTTTTTTGTGTATTTCAACACCACTGCCACCACCGCGTTAATGCGCGTCTATTCATAGTATTTTCATTATGACTATATCAGCTATAGAGTGTATACACTGTGAGAAATATAGTGTACTAAAATATGTTCTACAGCTAAATTTCAAAATGTTAACTGCTTAAATATTTGTCCTTGCATTAAAAACTGCGATAAAGACATATTTCCTGGAAAAAAACAGGGCTGCCCTGTACATAATACAAATATCGTGGTAATATCAGCGATCCAATGTATTTTCTTAACAAAAGATTTTGCTAATAAAGATTGTCGCTCTATACTTCCTTTGGCGTTCGCCGTGGAGTGATGGTAGCGTCCTCCGCCTACCACGCCGATGATCCTGGGTTCAAGCTGCGGGCAAAGCAACATCAAAATTGTAGAAACATTAGAAAATTAGGATAAGCGGGGTCGCCTCACGGCATTGTTTGGCAAGCACTCCGAGTGTATTTATGCCACGAAAAGCTCTCAGTGAAAACTCATCTGCCTTGCAGATGCCGGTCGGAGTCGGCATAAAAGAAGAAGGTCCCGTCCCGCTAATTTGTGGGAACAATTAAAACGGAGCATGACGCAAATTGTAAGAGAAGCTCGGCCTAAAATCTCTTCGGAGGCCATCGCGTCTTACATTTATTTTATTCTATAATTCCTACCCCCTTCTTAATTATACTCAGATGAGCAGAACTCACAGAGTATATTAATTTTGATCGCATAACGGTACCCCGTAACGGCATAAACTAATCGAGATAGATATAGACTTCTATATATCAAAATGATCTGGGCGAAAAAAGAGTAAATTTTGAGGTATCTTTATGACATTTCGTATGTAAGTTCCTGGGCACACATCTCAGATCGCTATTTAAAATGAACGAAATCGGACTATAACCACGCCCACTTTTTCGATATCGAAAATTTCGAAAAAATGCTATAATTCATTACCAAATATGGATAAAGCGATGAAACTTGGTAGGTGGGTTGACCTTACAACGCAGAATGTAAAATTAGTAAAATTTTGGACAATGGGCGTGGCACCGCCCACTGTTAAAAGAAGGTAATTTAAAAGTTTTGCAAGCTGTAATTTGGCAGTCGTTGAAGATATCATGATGAAATTTGGCAGGAACAGTACTCCTATTACTATATGTGTTCTAAATAAAAATTAGTGAAATCGGATGCCGAACACGCCCACTTTTTAAAGAAAAAATTTTTTAAGTAAAATTTTATCAAAAAATTGATATCTTTTTACAGTATATAAGTCATCATTATGTCAACATTCAACTCCAACATTTATCTCCAAAGCTCTCAGCTGAATATGTAATGTTCGTTTACACTCGAGCTTAGCCTTCCTTACTTGTTTCAAGTTCAAATTGTTGACGTGTATCGAAAATGGGCTTAAAACAAAGCCGTGCTAACAAACCCGTCATTCAAAAGCTATTCGTCTCTTTAAGCACTATTTTTTCTCAGTGTACTGTTATTTAACAAACAAATCATACATATATGTATGTACATTTTTCGCATCTTTTCTATTTATGCTACATAATAACTTCTTTTTACTTCATTTTTGCAGGTAAGCAATTGGCACCTTTTGTGGAATAATAATAAGTACCTTGCCATATGTAAACAATTGCAATGAGAATGTGAGTACAAATATATATTTTTACATACATAACTACGTTTGTTTGACAAAGGCCATGATGGCCAACTCCACAGCGCTGATGTCGTATAAATATTTGTACTAAAAGCGGAAAGGTTGTGCAGGAAGTGAGGAAGATGGAACTCTGCTCTTTTAATATTTATATTTCTATGGAAATATGTATATATGTACATGCTTAAGTATGTATATGCCCGTAAATAGGTCTATTACCTTATAATGTAAGTCACTTGCACTATTTCCTAATGAGCGCTAATTTGCACCATACAAATAGATAAGACGCACACACACGGTTGCATGGTCGAATGGACGGTTATACGCACGGCTGATTTCAACGAAACGGTTACAAAGATGTTAGCAGTATCAGGAGGGTTTGTTGCTTGCTTGGCTGGTTGGTGCAAACAACAATTAAAGCATATGATACCATTTGCCATAGCAGCGATAGAGGGGGTAAATAAGCAATAACAATGCGGCAAAGTCACAATAACAACGGCGGTGTTTAGTTCGCTGCTGATAGCAGCTAATAATACAGCTGCAGACATCTTAATAGAGGCAACGCATGAATGATAAATGATTATTTAATAAAATTTTTTTTAAAAAATATGTTTGGAGGTTGGCACAATAGGAGTCAATGACACAATTTTTTCATGGTGTGGATTTTTGCATTTTCCTTGCATATTGGGAACATAAGTATTTATTCATATGTGTATTCCTATAACAATGGCAAGACATATATCGCTGTAGAAGGTGGTCCAGCCCTAACAAATCGCAATGCAAATCGGACCAACTTTTTAATATAAATAAGAGGAAGTGGAAGAGTATTCTTGCGCTCCTGAAGGAGTATTCCTCTCATAATTGCACGGGCTACTGGCAAATTTTGCTCGGTACTATGTTTTCCGTATTTAAAATAGGGATACGATATGCATCGACAATAAGGAAATAAAATTACCCGATACACAAAATATGGATTTCTGTAACATAGAATTAAATTTTTTCTACATAAGTACCGTTATTAAGGTTTCTGTCTCGACGTAGACTCCTTGTGTCGCGCACGTTAAGAACTTATGTAGCTTTCCATGCCTCTGTTTCTTATATTTCTTTATTTGGCACTATTTTTTTTTTTTACCGATCAGCCATTTGTTCAGATTTGAAAAAAAGGAAATGGTCAGAAGGGTTTAGGTTTGGATAACATGCTGCATCACCTGGCAGTTCGTGACCCATTTTAGGTATGGTGGCCACGCACTTCAACGCTACAGCCAACTGCATGAACATAATATCAAATATGCCTCTTTGGTGCTTGTTCATCCGGAAAATCGCACTTCCTTGCATGAAATAAATTAGTTCGGATTACGGCTGTGTGAGGTACTCTCGGATCGGCCAGTTCAACATAACATAATCTATGGCTGAACATTGGAAAATAATCCTTCTTAGTGCTATTACGGTAGCGCTTACGGTCGAGAGTGAGCAATCGCTGCTCAAACTGCGCGGATAGCTCTTCCATATCTAAATATTCAAGGAATTGTTGATGCCACGACCCCTTCACGCGATTTCACTGTTCGATAGCCCAATAACATTCGATGGGCTTTAGCGTGACAGCTTTCTTGTGATACGGTCGCAACGGAAGGAAGTAATCCCCCTCTTTGTTTCGTTGAAGCTCCATACGGGTCACTATATAAAACTAATGTATATTGCAACGATTTTTCGTCATCACTTATCAAATTTGCTTTGGAGACCCATCGGTTTCGGCTTTGTTGATATTTTTGGGTTTCTCCTCCTCTTCGTTGATTTTCCTTTACGAGTCCTTCTTCAGATTTGCACGTAATTGTCGAGTACGCTTTGTGTTACGCAGATCGACGGTGTACCCTTCCACGTCATCTACAGCAGTTGCTACAGCCAAATATAATACCTATTTCCTGTGTAAATTGCGGTTCGTATAAAGCATTAGTAAGTAACTGCATGGTTAATTGTCAGTAAAAAAGAAGCGGAGGAGGAAAATGTGGTCTTTTACAAACACTGCTTATATAAACATTAGACAAAACAAGTTGTCCTTCCCGTCTTTGGCGCTCACAAAAAATGTTTGTACTCACCCTTCTTCTACGTATTTGTGTCCGTCTGTCAAACACTCTCTGATCTGTCGGTCTTGCCCTCTCCCACTCCGTTGCTATTTTGTA
Source organism: Eurosta solidaginis (assembly GCF_040869045.1). Taxonomy (NCBI): domain Eukaryota; kingdom Metazoa; phylum Arthropoda; class Insecta; order Diptera; family Tephritidae; genus Eurosta; species Eurosta solidaginis. Next base: position 24,176,195 of record NC_090321.1, on the reverse strand, counting down.
CACCAAAAGCTTCCATGTCTTTTTTTAAAAGCTTACATTTCTGATTCTATTAATTTACCGACTGCTGTATTAGTTGAGTATTGAGTTACATTCTGTTCTCATTTTTCTCGTGTAAATACTTAAGCTGCTCTTACTCTTATTATTCTTGATATTGCAGTTAAAGCTATTGTCACCGATGCAACATAGCACGGTGTGAACTATTAATGCCACCAACTGTTGCCAGAAAAAAAGTTTGTTGTACTATGTAGTAACCAAATACTAATTGCCATCTAAACGAAGTCGCCGGTGTAGAGCCAGTGTAAATTCCATTGGCGGCGGTGTTTTATGCTTGAACGACTGGGCTATATTTAACACCTAATCCCCCACAGCGTACAACCAACCCCCGCATGCGATGGGGTGGAACATAGTACTCATATTACATCTTACATAGTACTTAGTTCATGGTGCCATTGTGTGAGTTCTACTTTTAAGCGGGATGTAGTTAATGTAAGCTGTAAGTTGCAGCGCTAGCATCCGTCATTTTATTTTTAAAGAAAGTACAACATCCAAGATATGGCTACAATCTTTTTTGTTCGCTTGAAATGTTTTGTTTGCTAGCCGTATTGTGTTTTAGTAACGTCGCTTACCGCTCTGCTGTCCATACTCTTCAGTTGGTTTAGGTGTGTCTTTGTCTGTCTAGACTTGTTTAGCTTGAGAACATTTTTCACAAAACTTTTCTTCAACTGCACTGCTATTATGCGTATGATTTTCATTTTCTTTTTATTTGTTTTATTTTTCCCCTCACTTCCACAACGATGCCATGCAGGTATTCTTCTGCTCCAGACTCGTTACGCTTGCACTTTAGTGGACGCTACAGCGCTTTTTAGCATATTCATGTGATTGTTATTGTTGCCTGGATTTTTAGTTTACGTTTGCCATTCATAACACGTTATTATCTATAGTGTTTGTATAATTCCCATCCATTTGTTGGTTGGTATGAGCATATTTGCCATTTGTTGAGTGGCGTCTATTGAATTATTTTTACCATCTAATTAGCAAAATTTTGTAGCGCCATTATTGTTTAATAATGTCCACTCGTCCGTTAACTCATTTTTGCTCGAATGATGTCTGTCTGTGTTGAGTTTTCTTTATCTTTTAGCAAAATTAATTGCCTCGCCCATATGCTTCAATGGTTCTGTCAATATCACTCCATAGTGTGAAGTCACCTGGATAAGCTTTAACTGCTTCGCTGTAACTTTATTCTGTAGCTGATGTGAAAGCTTACACTCTGAAAATAAATATAACTACTTAAAACTAGAGAGTCTCTGCCAAGAAGGGAGAGGGATTTAGAGAGAAAAGAAGAGATGAAAAAAAAAACTAAGAGGGAGAAAGAGACGCAGAGAGAGGAGTGAATAAAAAGATAAATAACAAGTAAGCAGGGCTAAGTTCGGGTGCAACCGAACGTTACATACTGCCAAGTTACAGTTTGCAAAACTTTTAAATTACGTTCTTTTAAAAATGGGCGGTGCCACATCCATTGTCCAAAATGTTTCTAATTTTCTGCGTCATAAGGTCAACCGACCTACCAAGTTTCATCGGACGGGTAGTCTTTGGTAATGAATATCGCATTTTATCCGTTTTTCGAAATTTTCGATATCGAAAAAGTGGGCGTGGTTATAGTCCAATTTAGTACATTTTAAATAGCGATCTGAGATGAGTGCCCAGGAACTTACAAACCAAATTTCATTAAGACACCTCAAAATTTACTCAAGTTATCGTGTTTACGGACAGACGGACGGACATGGCTAAATGAATTTCTTTTTTCGCCCAGATTATTTTGATATATTGAAGTCTATATCTATCTCGATCAGTGTGTATCGCTATGCGAACAAAATTAATATACTCTGTTAGCTCTGCTCAGCTGAGTATAAAAAGTGGAGAGAGAGGGAGGGAGTGTAAAAGGTCCAAACTTCTTAAAAGTTATGCAGAAAGAGCAAAGTTAGGGCAGAACAACGTCTGCCGGATCTGCTCGTTTTTGTTTAAGACTTATCATTAATTTGAGAGAAGAGGTTCCCAAAATGTTTTTAATTGTTTTCATTCAATTCCGTTAGAACAAAGGAACATCGTGTGACTATTTCCAGAATATCAACTTCTTAATGGGGGATTATTTCGCTTCACTCCATACGCTTCTGCATTCCAATTCGTGTCCTCCAACTTCCTACTACAAATATTTATGTTTTAGGTGGAAGAGTAACATAACACCAAAAGGCAGTCTAAGTTCGAGCGTAACCGAACATTATATACCCAACTGTGTGCTCTCATATACATTTTAGGGATAAATTTAAAGAGATATACCACAAGCACTAAATTATATCAAAGTTGAAGTTGACTACTTATAAAGATGCATATATCGTCATAACAACAATGCTCATACCAAACTCCGTTAAAATTGTTAGCTTCTTCTTCGACTTTAGCACTGAAGGCTTTATGAAAAACTTAACTAAAAGATAGCTATGACCTTGAATCTCTTATCGAAACAATAGTTTGTATGAGATGTGCACTATATTTTGTGACGAATATTAGCAACACTAAGTGATACTATCATCTCTAAGACGATACTAAGCAGCGGAGAGATACTCACAAAAGTATGCAATCATCAGCAAAGTAGTTCTCACATATACACACGCATATGGCTAGGCGAGAGACTATAAACTACAAATTCAAATGCTATATCTGAGATACCACAAAAGTATGCAATCATCGGTGAAAGTATTACTCACATATACACGCGCATATGGCTATGCGAGAGGCTATAAACGTGTATCTGTAGTTTATAGCTAGTAAGTTTATAGCTGGCAACTAAGTAGTAAATTCTAGAAGAAGAAACGCCTAGAAGTATGCGAACGAGACAGCCGAGACTATAAAAGGAGCGAAAGCTGAGTAAGTAGCAAATAGTTTGATTTAAGCACTATCAGTTGCGAAGTATAAGTGTTATTGTGAAGTATTTTCAAAAGAAGGCCACTTTGCATTATTGAATTGTGGAGTTATTTATTCAACAGTTTAGCGATTTAGCAGAAGATTGAGAATAAGAGGAATTGCACTAAATTCGTGACAATATTTATACGGCCGGTCTATACGAAATGCTATTGCGAAATGCTTTTGGTCTGAATAACTAGTTGTAAGGCATATATACCATATATACGACCGATCTCTACGATTTTTTTAGAGAAGAAAATTACTGCTTACGTAAGCATTTAGTGAAATTAGAAGCTTTTATTTGTTAAAATGTGGCGGAAATAACAAAAGCGTCTTACCTGAAAAATCAGTTGTATGCGATATAACTACATATACGACCGATTTATATGATTTTTTTTCATTCAACAATATAAGCCATATAGGTAATAATTTGGTGAAATTTTAAGCTTATAGCTGTTTAAATGGGACAGAAATTACGAAAATCGTTTGGCCTGAAAAATCGGTTGTATGGGATATATTCTATATATACCACCGATCTCTTCTACTAAAGCGGCTGGTGAAACTTGAAGCTTCTAGTTTATATATGAGGAATCTACGACAAAGAAACCTAGTTTCTGTAAAATCGGTTGTATACCCGCTCAGCAAATGTTATCAGGATATCTCAATAATTGATATTGCTCGCTTTAACTCTCCTACTTTAAAGACTTACAAATTTTAGATTCGTGACAGACTTAATATACCATTTTATTTTCATGAAAGGTATATATATGCAAGCGAAAGTAAAAATATCCCACAGTCGGAGTCAAACAACAACAAAACCATATATTAAGCATATTAAATAATGACGAAAAACGAGCAAAAATAAAGTGTAGCCTGGGAATTAGGCACTCGAACAGACGGCTTTGGCTGAAATATAAAAAAACGCGAAAAATGAAAAATGAGGTTTAGAAGGCTAGCAACGCCAGACCAGTAGAAGATATATAAAACAAAAACTAAGCTGGTTATGTGAACGTAAGCGAACGAATATAAGAACAAACGAACCTACCAAAACACCAACAAACAAATGGAACATGCAATGTGAAGCGTGTTAATATAGGCAAATTTTCCAATGCTCATACCTCGAATGCGTCGATGGTTTGATAGAACCTGCAACAATTTTATGGCATACGGTTCCAACAAAAAGAAAAGGAATAAAATCAAGGAGTGAATAACATTAGAGTTTATGTGGTTGATATAAACGGCAAGTTGCAATCTCGCGAACTCGTACATTCGTACACACGCTGAACCTTAGGTTCAACAAGAACCCAAATGACCGAACTGATATGTGCCGCGCTGACCACATTGTAGATTATGATGCTATGCGATATGCCACTGGTTTTGATGTTGCTTTTATACTTTTTTATCGTTGTTGTTACTGTAGTCGTACCCTAGCATAAAGAACGAGTGTCGTGCACACTGCAATGCGTTGGCCATGATTTACTCATCGATGCAATGGAACACACTTGATGAGACAAGTCCGGGTAAGCAAACCAACAACCAAACAACCATCCTCCGTGCGACAGTCGAAGCCAATCGGCAGTCAAGTGAAGCAGTGGCGTGAACACAGCAAAAGCCCACAGAGGACCGATGCACACTACAGTGTTGCATTGAAGACTGTCGGGGAATTAAGTGGAGAAGAGATATATATAGGCGCATAAAAAACGAATTACAGCAGGCAGTCAAGCCAGACCAAAAAAGCCACACGCGAAAACGTAGGTATTGACAACGCATGAAAAGAGAAGAACGCACGTACTAAATACGATACACTGGCTTATGAACTTCATGTGCAGTAGATCGCAGGCAGGCAGCCACATGGACGGACATATGAAAAAAGACAGACATCCCATGCGGCACAGGTAGGGGATCCCTACGGACGGACGCATGCCATAAGTGTATGTACATTTGTAGTATTCTAAAAGTTTGCATGTTTGTAGCTGTGATCTGTGGTAAAATATTGCAGCAACAACAACAACTGAAAAAGAAATATATGTACCTATTTATATATTTTAAAAACTATAACAAATGCAAACATACCAAAATCACTTATTAGCCACAAACGAGAGACAATGTTGCACGATTTTACTGAAGGAAAGTTGAAGCAGAGAAAGTGGAAGTAACGAGATGGACAAAAGGTGTTCTATAAAAAAGGCTGAGGAGGAGGAAGCACGGGTTAAGATAAAAACAATATATAGGCCAATCATACAGTCCGGTTAGGCATCGAGACCCGAAATATGGACTTACAAACAATGGGAACTCCAGTTTTATTGTCTGCCTCTAATTTCGTCCCTAGCAAGACAGATTACTATGTACCAGCTTCTGCCTGGGTGATAACTTCATCACTTATATAGCCTCGATGGAGCATGGAAGTGAGGAGCTCCTGTGGGGTGGAGCGGAGTAAGTCTGCTCGAATTTGCGGCAAGCTACTTTTCGATGAAAATTTTGTCACTACCCATGGCAGCATCTTTGGCACTGTGACTTTGGAGCACCAGTGGCCACTTGCAGTTTGCTTCTTCAAAGGTGGGCTTACGATCAGCTAAGCAAGTAGTGGGCTTTAAATAGCTCTAGCCATCTGTCAGGTGTGATTGATGCGTTGACGTGAGACTACCAATGAGATGTCTTGCGGTGTGACTGGGTATTTTTGGCCCTACAGCTGTGTTAGTTTCATTGAAGATAACTTACGCCATGCGTCGATAGGCATGGTGGCAAGGTTGATGTTTGTCTTATTCGGAAATTTTTAAATGATTTCTTTCCACATAGTAGGGACAGCGGACACCCAACCTGAACTGGTTCATGTAGACAAAGAGTAGTTGGGAAAAAGGACCATATAATTATTTTTGCATTTTTTCCGAACCTCTTTGGTTATATGCTTAAATATTTTAGGTTTCAAGTTTCACGTACGGATCTATAATTTTCTAATATTTCCAACACCCCCATCCAGTGCCTGTTGCAATCCGAGATCTTCGCTTTCCAGGAGGCATATAAGAAATTGTTACCTAGGAGTTGTGCCAGCAGAGGATGAGTTGAAAAGCAAGCGAGTCTACATATCGCTTTCTAACATACCAGAAAAAGAGATGGCGTAGGAGAGAAGAAGGCGTTTCTCAGCCTGCTGCCTCAGTTGAATGAAACTCCTTGGAAATTTTTTTTAAAGACTGGCGAGCCTCTCAAATGTATAAACTGAACGGGATGCATAAAGAGTAATGCGATTTTCTCCTGGGAATCAACCAAAAAAGTTTCTCGGTTTTTAGTACTTGACGAAACGAAATAGTCACTAGATTTGGTAGTTCGCAAGGAAAAGTTTAAAACGTACATCGGGGACCTTACAAAAATGCTGTTTAATGACGCGAGGCTCCATTAAAAGGTTGTTTTAGACCCTAAGTTTCTTCAACGAGGTTTGACTGCCGTTAGAACAAGTTTAGACTTGGGGCGAATCCATCTTAGTTGCCTGTCAAACGCATTAACTAACTCACTGCAGCAGTAGACTCATATCTTAAGCAAGAGCCAAATAAATTTAATTATACCTTTCATGAACATGAAATGGTATATTAACTTTGGTCCGATGTTTGCAACGTTGAGAAATATAGAAGATAGACTCACCATTAAGTATACAGAATTTGATCAGGGCGACGAACTGAGTTGATATAGCCATGTCCGTCTGCCCGTCCGTCTGTCTGTTTGAACGCAAACTAGTCCCTGATAATTTAGAGATATCTCAATGAAATTTGGCACAAGGATGTATTTTTGTATTATATTAGACATTTGTCGGATCCGGTAGGATCGGACCACTATAACATATATCTCCCATACAACCGATCGTTCAGATAAGACGATTTTGGTCATTCCTGCCGCACTTTAGAAAGTATAAATGTGAAACTCGGTGATATATATTCTAGCATATCATAGAAGATATCCTAAAAAAATCACTTTGATCGGAGCTATATACAGTTATATCCCATACAACCGGTCGTTCAGATAGAACGATTTTTGGCCATTTCTCCCTTAATTTAGAAAGCATAAACTTGAAACATGGATCACTTTGATCGGAGCTATATATAGTATATATCCCATACAAACGATCGTTCAGATAGAAAGATTTTTGGTAATTTCTCCCTTAATTTCCAATATAAAAACGTTACGCTATTTATTCTAATATATCATAGAAGATTTCCTGGAAAAATCATTTCGACCGGAGCTATATATAATATATATCCCATACAACCGATCGTTCAGATAGAAAGATTTTTAGCAATTTCTCCCTTAATTTCCAATATAAAAACGTTAAACTTGGTGATGTTTATTCTAATATACCATAGAAGATTTCCTGGAAAAATCATTTCGATCGGAGCTATATATAATATATATCCCATACAACCGATCGTTCAGATAGAAAGATTTTTAGCAATTTCTCCCTTAATTTCCAATATAAAAACGTTAAACTTGGTGATGTTTATTCTAATATATCATGGAAGATTTCCTGTAAAAATCATTTCGATCGGAGCTATATGTAATATATATCCCATACAACCGATCGTTCAGATAAGGGAGTTTTTTGCCATTTTATTTTATATTTATCTTAAAAATCGTTTAGGTATGTGCATCTATGTATTCCTTATCTTATACATCCGATTATTTGGAGATTACGAACGGGATAAGATTATTGTTCAGCCTCATTCATGAAAGGTATGAAGTCTTCGGCACAGCCGAAGACAGTCCCGTCCTTACTTGTTTTAAAATAACTCAGATAAATATGTACATATCTCTAAATAACAGAAACAAAAAAACTAACCAGACAGTCGACATATCGAGAGAACCACATAACTGGAATAGAGTCGGTGGCCACTGCATTCATCCAATCCCCAACTACTGACAGTCAGCTGTAAAGCGAACTGGTTTAACAACACTTGTTTTCACGTGCATCCAGTGTTTGTAGTTATTGTTTTGCATTAAAGTCATTTCGGCTGTTGTTGGTATTGTCGGTAGTACCCGCATTAGCATCAGATTGTGGCATGGTTGTCATTGGAATTGTGTTTTTCTTCAGTTTTTGTTTTCAATGTTCTCACAGCTTATATGAAGTAACATAATAGAATGCATTTGTTGACTGACCGCTTGTGTGGCTACGAACGCCCGGATGTCACATTATGCTCTTTCGACCATTTAGCTATTTAACTTTATGGACGCCCTATGCATGTGTTCAGTGTAGGTTCGAAAGTGAGAATTTTGTATGCTTTAATGAACTTACGCGGAATGCTATAAATGCCTGAAAGGCACACAAGTGCAAATAAGTACAATTATATATGTAGGAGGGAACCCTGTGGGAAGACATTGATAGATAAGATGCGGAGTATGCATGGTAAGAAAAGCTTTCGCTATTGTTTCAGCTATTAAAGCCCTAAAATTTGTGACTTCCCTCTAATTATTGTTATTAAAGGTCTTGCATTGAAAATCTATGTTTTCATTTACAATTTCACAAATCCACCCCGGCTGTAAACGTCACAGCCTTCAAAGGAGTAGTGGGGTGAGGAACACACTTGGGGTAGGGGTCTGTTAAACTTGTTTTAGGTTTGGTCCCAGTTGTAAGAGAAGGAAGGAGAGGGAGCATTCTGTCGAGAACTCCATGTTAGATGAAAGTTTAGGCTAACCGATCACTATAGAGTCTTTTAAGCAGAAGTCGCCGCTATCAATGATGCTGTGGATGGGATGCTATCCAGTGCATCTTAGTTGGGGAACTTATCATCAATTCGAGCCTAGTGGGCAAGTATGTGCCTTATCAGTAAAAATTATTGGAGTTTTAGAGCATAACGATATGCCTAGCAACTGACACGCTGATTTCTTAGTACCTACAAGCTGGAGGTGAATGCCAATAATACCGCTTTCCACTTGCAATCTGCTAATAGAAAAAAGGACCTCGGATCAGCTAAGCAACCGCTTTGGTGACGCATCTCTTGCTGAGGTGAAGATCCATCTGGCCGGCTTTTTATGGTCAACTAAGGTGCACTGCTCACGTAGTGCGACCGTATTCTGAAAACCCCCTTTGCGAAAAACATTAGCCAGGGACCTTTTCAGCCGGTTTTCTGGGTCGCAATTTGACCACAGCAAATCAAAAATTTGTCGCTCCTTTCGAAGCTACTTTTGCTCCCTGTTTTTTCCATACTACAAGTCTTGTCTGCTTTTTTCGTCATTACATTACTGACTGTTTATTGACCAACTTCTGAAGTCAACCGTGGGAGGTTAATATCAGTTTTATCTATAACTTTTTCTGCGTAATAGAAATATAGTCCGGTGGAGAGATACTTCTGGACACTGATTTCTAGCATAGATTACTCAATAAGTATGGTAATATGCCTGCTCGGGCGCCAGTTAACGAGCCCTAGGATGTTGGCCCAAAAAAAGCCAATGCCAATTTTAAATATCGGATGCTGAGTTAGATTAATTGGAACTGGCCGTTTTGTGAGCACCTCACATAGATTGAATGAGTCCATGGTTTACCAGAAGTTATTTTAACGATCAAACTTAAATATCCTTTCAAAAGCAAGACTTGTGTTATGAAATAACTCCGTATGACACTTGCTGCTTCCAGATATAACAGCTGTTTCACTCCTTCTAGCTTAAGTCCTAGCCTGGCAAGCGCAGGGCACGAGCACTTAACGTGCTCGATCATTTCCTCCTCTTCAGTGGGTTGAAGCCAAGCCTAATTTAAAGGCATGTGACGCCAGAGGGCAGTGTCCAGTTAATACACCGTTCAAGAGTCTACAGTCTCCTCATTTTAATGGTTGGAGTAATTTGGTTGGTCTAAGGTTGTAAGAACTACAAATGAACTTCGATACTTTACGCTTGGTTCCACGCCTTTTCCGTTTGGTCGATCATGTGCAACTCTCGCTTTCTCTGAATCTCACCCAATATAATTGGGACGTCTACAGAACAAGCTGCGAGGTACGCTGGCTATTTCATCCGCTTTTTCATTCCCATGTGCCCTGGGATCCAATATACCTCCTTCCCAGCTCGATTATTTCTTGCATTCGAACACAATTTTAGATGCTGTGCTATGCGATATTACTGCTGCTTGGCTGTCAATATAAAAGTTGACGCGGTTGCAGTTTAAGATATTTTCTTACAGTGTTTCTACTGCTTTGGTTACGGCTCAAACTTCCGCTTGAAAAACGCTCCAGTGGTATTGCAGCTTTAAGGATATCTTTTGTTCCGGATCAGTACAGTATAGCACAAACCCTACTCCTTTCACTACTTTGGCACCATCGGTGTACACCTGTATCCCCTCATCCGCTATTTGGCCATCCTTGCCCCAACCAGCCACCTCTATTGTGGACGCTAAACTACTACGGCCGTATAGTCTGCACTCAAACTGCCCCGGGGCACTGAGCCTCGCATGCCAGTAACCAAGATATATTAAAAACATGTTCAGCTACATATATTATAGAGATGAAGAACAATTTTTTCTGAGATATTTAATTTTTAGGAGCTTAACCTTAAGATTTAGGAGCTATCCTGGCAACTTTTGACTTTCTTACGGAGACCGTCCCTTTCGATCTTACTCTCTTACTTCCTAATATCTAGGAACTGTTCCACACATCACCAATTTCCTACTGGGTCTTCAAATAAATCAGCCACACATTATTATAAGTGCATACAACACATTCATTTGTTACACGAGCGAGTATGTCATTGAAATAGCTTTTTAGAAAATAGTTTTCATAGTGCAAACATAACAAAACAACAACAAAAACCCAAAGCGCATGATTATATTCATGGGGGCATAACTTAATGAGCGTACTTTAACTACTTACATACATATATGTATGTACGCATTCATAGTGGGACTTCATGTACGATGGCTATGCACAATATACCTACATTCATTCATACAATAGTCGCACAATGCTGCTGGTTCACAGAGTTGAGGGTCTTGTTGCATTAAGTTCAACAAATTTATCGAGTGACCTCTTACAGTTAATGATAGTTTATGTCATTAACGCCCGCTGCTAAAACATAAAAATTAACAAAAATTGCGTTGGCAGCCTGCAGCTGGACAAAATACAGCTGAAACTGACCAATGTTCAATGTTTTACTCCCAAATGCATTTTACTAAATAACTACATTATCATAATTCAAATAATGTCGTACGCATTTAAGCTCTGCTCATTGCTTTGTGTTTATTTGCTATGTCCTGTAGAATACTTTGTTATGGAATCGCCCGCATGTTTGTATTCAGCTAATTTGTGTTTGTGTTAATTTATTAGTACCGTTTATGCAATTTGTACTTTATTATTGAACACCCCCTGGAACAGTATCGGCCATGTGCTTCAGCACATAAAACATTTTTGCACATCCCCTTCATCTTTTTATCTATTTTGTTTGGAATTTATTTGCACTGGGTGTTCACAGTTCGTTTGACCATTCATTTGACCATCCGCTGTCAATCGCTATGGTCTATTTGTTTTTGTTTTTGCAGTTTTGGTGCGTATGAGTTCGCGCTTGGCTAATTGCACATACATTTTAGGCAATTATAATGCTTTTTTTGTTGTTTTTGCTATTTCATTTAGTGAATTAAATGCTATTTTTGCCACTTTGATATATCGGCTAATCTCTGAGATTAACGATTGAAATGTTAGAGATTTTGGTTTGGATATCGCATGGGACGATGTGATATACTTTAATAGCAAACGCATAAATTTCCTTTACAACGCTGTATAAGATAGCATTTTAATGTTTTGATAGAAAAAATGAGAGGTTAATTAAATTTATCAGAACGAGGAAGCTGCGATTATATCGCCTGAATTTTAAGCGAACAGTAAACTATCAATATTCAGGGTATATTACGATTGTATAAAGTTTTATAGAATAAATCTTACGTCCAATCTAGTGATTGAGAATACTATGCTGCCGTGTAGTATTTGGTTTGCTATTGCTCCGGCACTAAACATGAACGGAGCATAGAGCAGAGTCATAGCATAAAGAAGCGAAAACATTTTTCACCACCATGCGTAGTCCCAATCTGTTGGTCTTATTTTGTTTAAAGATAATTCATAAAGATATTTCATATTTAGGATAGTGATCGACTATATGATATAGATAGAGTGAGGTTGACAGCTATATAGAATGAGGAAGGTACGACATATGGGGAAGAAAAGAGACAGGGAGATTGAATACTTAAGAGAAATAAAAAAAGTGATAGACAGACAAAAATATCACGTAAAAGAATAATCACAGTTTTTTTAAAAGAGGCAGAGTTTTATGGAATAAGAATCATAGTAAAGCAGAGCGAAAGACAGGGGCGAGTTACAAACTTCATAGTCAAAGTTTAGATAAAACATAGTCTCCTGGGGGTATTACGTTTTACGATCCACAGTCAAAATTAATTTTTTAAATCACTGAAGCTCTGAAATGGTGGATCGGATTAATGACAAATTAAAACTAGCGACAAATGGCACTCGTTTGATACATAACTTAATTATACTTTCAATAAATTGTTTGAAAGTTGCATAGCTATTGTGTAAGTGAAAATGGTTTTCAGTTTCTGATCGTAAAACGTAATACGGGTCCACCAGTTATCAATAACAAATGTATTAAAATCCAATAAGCTAGAATGACGGTCCCTAGTCATAATAAAGCGGACTATTCGCTTGTGAAAGAAGCGTAGTACTTTCTATATATTTTTACATTCCTGCAGCTAAAATAATTATCAGTTATCGAGATCACAAAGCCTTCGGCATGTTCCGCTATAAAGAACTCGTTTCTACTTTCAATTTGTAGGTTCTACTGCCCATCTTCATCGTTGAAAGTAATTTAAGGGCAGTAGATTCTATTGGTTCCTCTTTTTCTATTTCGTCGGCAACGCCTTTCCTAGAGTTTGATTCCAGGGACGAAAATAGTCTCTTAAAAGATAAAACTGTCATCCGTGAAAACTAGTTGTTAAAGTGACGAGATTTCGCTGCTTGTTTTCATGGAAAACTTGTGGTTCAAACAAAGGAACAAACTAAAATATTTTTGCATGCTTCTAATTCATGCTTTAACTCCTTTAAACTATGTTAATTAACATAACTTTTATATAAACAATACTGTTAGCAGAAGTCACTAAACCAATAAAGCTAGATAATATCGACCGCAAAGCAAGCCGGAAAGAGACATTAATGACCGCGAACATCAAATAACGCGAGCTCGAGCAAACTAAACAAGAGTTCAACAAGAGGTGAAGCAGATTAAATCAAAAGGATAACAGAAATAAAAGAAAGCCATAATTTCAGTACTGAAAAAATAAAATAAAAAAGCAAGTGCAAACGGAAGCAAAATGTGATTATGGCGAACGGAAATTGTAAAAGGCGGCTAAAGCGATAAGCATCTGAGCAGACGTAAAAGATAAAGCACAAAGAACAAAAGGATATAAAAAGGTAAAAGAGTAAATCAAGTGAAAAAATGGCAAATAAAGTGAAAAAATGCTAAAGAAAAAAAATTAAAAGAAATCAAAAGAAAAAATATGACTTCAAAGATAAGCTGGAAGAATTGAAACAGGAGAAGAGAGTGTGAGTGACAATTCTAAATAAATTTAAAAACACAGCAAAAAAAAACACGTAAAACCATTGAAAATAAAGCAAAATATTAACCATGCATTTAATTGAAACGAAGTGAAAGCAGGAAAAGCCTATTAACGACCACAGCAATAGCACCAACAAAACTTTCATTCCATATTTTTTGCAAACGGAAATTGTAATAGCTAGATATGAATCCCTAGCCACAACGCGAAATCACTTGTCGAAAGAAAAAAAAAAATGTTATCAAATGGCTAAAATGGCACCCATGAGAAACAAGGCAACCCAACAACGACCAAACAAATTAAAAGGCCAACGAACCGGAAAAACCAAAGACAGTTAGAAAACATACAGTTAAATTAGCCAACTTTGGCGTTATGTTAGGCAACTAAGTAAGGGAGATGAGGCAGATGTATTTGATGAGGGATTGAGTAGAATTTATGATTACATTTGTGGTTAATCTAGTGAAAATTGTAGGTGTAAAGTAGATATTTTATTAGAGGCAAGGGTAAAACTTTTGTACACGTTCTTTGTTTTTTTCTAAAGTGCTTTAATATTGCAACAGAGTAATTCAATAGCAGATAATTAATAGCCAATAAAGCAGAAAGCTTCTTTGTAGGAAGTTAGAGTTTTCACAAGTGATAAAAGAGTGAGAGAGACATATGAGACTTTTATATTTGTTGCGCAAGATGCGCACGGGTCCGGCTAGTCTAGTTACAATATTATACCATGTGCATACGTTGGACATTTGATGCGGATATTATAAATTTAAACGTCACATAAGGATAATGAATTCCTAAGGGTAATATCACCCTATCCTAGCTGCTAGTTTACAGAATTCAGTGGAATACTAAGAGTTGAGCTAGCGAAAGAAGCGTTTAGTCAATTGATTTTCTGATATTTTCTTCCAGAAGTCTTTCTAGAATATTAAGAAGAAGAGAAAATAAGCCTACGAGCCTTCGGTTAAGAGTGTGAAGCCTTTTACTCAACAATGATGAAAACTGCCACAACCTTCCTTGAGCCTTAGACAGTTACAGACATAATCTTTAATCATGGATTGGAAAGCTACACAGTCTGTTGCTGTTGAGTCAGGAAAATACCAGCACTGAAAGAAAATAGCTCATGAAACTAACCGAATTAATTGTCAATTCAACAAAAATGTTTGTGAATTGTTATCCATCAAAGACAGCTGTTGAATCCATTCGCATATAATGTTTATTTTGAATTGACCGTTTCAATTGCCAAATTACCACACAAAAAAATAATACTACGTAAGCCATAGCTCCGTTAGTTTATAATTATTATTGTCACCAAGAGGATACCACTCATTACTGTTAAAATAACAGAATTCGGCCAGTAAATGCTGTTGATATGACAGGTTACTGCGGCAGCATGGTCATTAGGAAAAAGTTAGTAAGTAACTTTCTGTTTAAAATTACCTGATGTACTTGCATAATTGACAGCTGTTTACTATTGAAATGACCAACAAAGGCAGTTTATCTTCTGTTGAAATGGCTAAACGAATTTCTTCTCTTGACAAAGAACTTGCTTGATTAACCATAACCAACAACCTTAGACTAACAAAGTTGCTTCTATCATTAAAAAGAGAGGACTGTAGACTCATGACGGGTATTCTAACTGGATACTGCCTTCTGGCGTCACATGCCTTTAAATTAGGCTTGGTCAGTGGTAGCAGATGTAGGAAGTGGGTGTTGGAGGAGGAAAGGATGCAGCTTGTTTGGTGCGCGTGCCCTGTGCTTGCAAGGCCAAGCCTGCAGCTATTAGGAGTTGTACAGCTGTCAGATCTAGAAGCGACAAGTGGCATAGGTCTTAGAGAACTTCTAGTATTTGCCAAGAGGACAGAGCTATTTTACAATACAGGTCATAGTTTTTGATAGGGTTTTTAAGTTTGGTCGTTAAACAAACTTTTGGTAAATGTACGTACGGAAGAAGTTTTTGATATGACAATGAATAAATTGAGTGAATAGAACCAATTCTTTAAATACTTCGATATCAAATACAAACACAGACATGGGTAGAGCAAAGTGAAAGCTAAAGAATGTCAAACACCTGCTATCTAACTAAAAATCATTTTTATTTAATAGGTAAAGCTTTCAGCATAGTTAATGTATATATGAAAGCTTGTATGTATAAATACACCTTTAACGATATGTAAACATATATAATGTCCAAAAAAAAGCAATAGATTGACATAAAAAGTTATCGCGTAAAGTAAATCAAGAATCGGTCCCCATGCGAGTCATTGCTACGCTGAAAGCCAAGTCGTCAAGAGTCAATAGGAAAGCAAACAACTTCAAAAGCGAATGAAAAAAAAATAAAAATGAGAATAACAATCTGCTAATTTGATAACAAGCTATGAATGTATTAATTACTATTAATGTTAAGGGGCGAGGGGTAACAAAGCAAACAAAAAATAAAAGCAAAGACAACAACGTGTGTGAATGCGTAAATATTTGAGGGCAAGAAGAAGCAAGTTTGTCAACCTTTGATATTTTAAGTCAACTGAAACAAATGATAAAACAACATAAATAATAAGTTAAACAAATGTTAAAAAAAAATCAAAAACAAACAAGTAAGGAAGGCTAAGTTCGGGTGTAACCGAACATTACATACTCAGCTGAGAGCTTTGGAGACAAAATAAGGGAAAATTGACATGTAGGAAAATTAACCTAGGGTAACCCTGGAATGTGTTTGTATGACATGGGTATCAAATGGAAGGTATTAAAGAGTATTTTAAAAGGGAGTGGGCCATAACTCTATAGGTGGACGCCATTTCGGGATATCTCCATAAAAGTGGACCAGGGGTGACTCTAGAATTTGTTTGTACGATATGGGTATCAAATTAAAGGTATTAATGAGGGTTTTAAAAGGGAGTGGCCCTTAGTTGTATATTTGAAGACGTTTTCGAGATATCTACCAAAATGTGGACCAGGGTGACCCAGAACCTCATCTGACGGGTACCGCTAACTTATTTATATATGTAATACCGCGAACAGTATTCCTGCCAAAATTCCAAGGGCTTTTGATTTCGCCCTGTAGAACTTTTTCATTTTATACTCCTTAATATGGAAGGTGTCACACCCATTTTACAAAGTTTTTTCTAAAGTTATATTTTGCGTCAATAAACCAATCCAGTTACAACGTTTCATCCCTTTTTTCATATTAGGTATAGAATTATGGTATTTTTTTAATTTAACGTAATTTTCGATGTCGAAAAAATAGGCGCGGTCATAGTCGGATATCGGCCATTTTTTATACCAAGCTAAAGTGAGTTCAGATAAGCACGGGAACTAAGTTTAGTAAAGATATATCGATTTTTACTCAAGTTATCGTATTAACAGCCGAGCGGAAGGACAGACGGTCGACTGTGTATAAAAACTGGGCGAGGCTTCAAACGATTTCGCCCATTTTCACAAAAAACAGTAACCGTCATAGACTCTATGCCCCTACCAAAATTCACAAGGATTGGTTAATTTTTGTTCGACTTATGGCATTAAAAGTATTCTAGACAAACTAAATGAAAATGGGCGGAGCCACGCCGATTTTGAAATTTTCTATTATTTTTGTATTTTGTTGCACCATATCATTACTGGAGTTGAATGTTGACATAATTTACTTATATGCTGTAAAGATATTCAATTTTTTGTTATAATTTGACATAAAAAAATTTTTTTTTAAAAGTGGGCGTGTTCGTCATCCGATTTTGCAAATTTTTATTTAACGCACATGTAGGAATCGGAGTAACGCTCTTGCCAAATTTCATCATGATATCTTCAACGACTCCCAAATTACGGCTGGCAAAAACTTTCAAATTACCTTCTCACCGTCCAAAATTTTACTAATTTTCCATTCGACGTCATAAGCTCAATCCACCTACCAAGTTTCATCGCTTTATCCGTCTTTGGTAATGAATTATCGCACTTTTTAGGTTTTTCGAAATTTTCGAAATCGAAAAAGTGGGCGTGGTTTTTGTCTGACGGACGGACATGGCTAAATAAATTTCTTTTTTCGCCCAGATCATTTAGATATATAGAAGTCTATATTTATCTCGATTAGTTTATGCCGTTACGGATTACTGTTATGCGAACGTAGAGTAAACATTAGCGTACAATACTTTTGGTATTAATTTGATAACAAACACAACCAGTGATGGATACAACCGCACCCAACACAAAACGCTGTTCTAATTTATACAAAATATATAAAGAGCTGAAGTCACATAATTTTTTATTTCAGTTTATAAGGGGCTGGTCACGCCCATTTTAAAAATTTGTTTAAGTTTTGTTCTTAACTCAACCATACCACTACTGAGGTAGAATATCAGTCAAATGTAGCTAAATATAGTTTTTACAAATGAAAAGTAGGCGTGGCCTTCAACCGATTTTAATTACCTTCATTCAGTCTATATAATTTGACAAGGATAGTGGCTCTGTCAAATTCAAATGTAATATCTTTAGCGGTTGTTGATTTACGGATTTTTAACTTCCAAATTTTCTTATTTTAAATGTGGGTGGTGCCACGCCTATATTCCAAAATTTTTATTTTGCGTTAAAAAACCAATCCACCTACGAAATTTCATTAGCTTAGCGGTATTCGTTCCTGAATTACCTAACTCATTTTTCTAAATTTTCGATATCGAAAAAGTGGGCATGACTATCGTCCGATTTCGCTCATTTCCAATCTAATCTGGGTCCAGATAAGCCCGTATATCGGAATTGGTAAAGATATCTCAATATTTGCTCAAGTTACCGTGTTGACGGACGGACACGGCTTAATAAAATTTTGTTTTGATAATGATGATTTTGATGTATGAAAGTCATATCTATTTCGAAAATAATTGTCAAATGATATGTTACCATCGTTTAACATAGTGCAAATACACTAGCGATTTGTCGCTGAGGCGAAACGAACGTTCGTTTCATAATAGAAAATGAGATATATAATAAATTTAATTGTGTTGCTGTCACGGCCGCGGATTTCTTTTGAACTGATTCCAAGTACAGTTCCAAAACTGCCCTAAATAGTCCCTTATTTATCCAGAAATAATCCAGAAATGGCCTAGTAGTATAGTATTCAGAGACCTTGAACTACTACGTTGTGAAGAATGAAAACCATTTACCGTTTCGTGGGCCTAATTTACCACCCTATTCAGCGAACATCTTAACCTAAATCTTCAGAAACTTGAGATATTGTTTTCAAAGGAGTCGGTCTAATGTTATTGATTTTTCTGGGTAATATTGTATTTCCTGCTTAACAAACTGCATCACAAAGTCAATTTTGACAAAAATTGTTCTAAGCAGCCTTTCACTCTTAGCCGATGATATGTGGGCTATAGAAAAATTTTGTCAAAATTGACTTTGTGATGAAGTTTGATAAAGCAGTAAATACAACAACGCCCAGAAAAACGGTAGCATTATATGCTGGATATTGACAAGGTAAAGGGATTTTATGCTGACTTCACTTCATATGAATAATATATATGTAAATACTTGATGCGATTTACCTTCGAGGTTATTTAGGCCAAGCTTTCCTTTGCCTCGTGCTCTTTTTAATTTTCCCTACGAGTTGGCGGAAGGGGACCTACATGTTTTATGTCGACTCCTATAAAATAATCTCTAAAACAATACTGAAAAGATTTAGATGCCGAAAATGGTTCTTGAGACATAGCGAAAAACTCGCGAAATGTTTCTTTAATAGTCTCGAAACAATACTGGAATAGAGCTACAATTATCACGTGATGAGTACACTCGAAATGAACCGGTAAACAATACGCAAATGATATTACTTCCTATGAATAATATATACATAAATACTTGGTGTGATT
Organism: Eurosta solidaginis; assembly: GCF_040869045.1. NCBI lineage: Eukaryota > Metazoa > Arthropoda > Insecta > Diptera > Tephritidae > Eurosta > Eurosta solidaginis. The sequence goes on along the minus strand of NC_090321.1, from coordinate 24,156,821 downwards.
TACCTCCGAGGAGATTAAGGCGAAACCTCCTTTCCAATTTGCTTCGTGCTCTTTTAATTTTCCCTACAAATTGTTTTATGTCAACCCTATGATTTCCATGAAAAATAAAATAGTTTTTTGCCAGGCGTAGAGAATTTCATTTATGTCACTTAGCATGTTTACACACTAAGCCGACGATTTGTGTGCTAACCAGCAAATTATTTTGAAGAATCTCAAAAATGCAATCAATCGTTAAACTCGAAATCGGCACTCAAATCGACGACAATTTATGCTTCATTAAATCTCAAAATGAAAAGCAGAAAAAAACAATTTCAATGTAAGAAATAATAACAATTCAACATTGAAATAAACATTTTTCAAAATACAATGATCCAAGCGGGGGAGCGCAATCATAAACACACACAGGCACACACACGCAAGCAAGCAAACTCACAAGCAGATATTAGCAGTGGGGGACCAAATATTAAACCAAAGTTATATGTTGTTGCTTACTTTGTTGTTGTTGTTGCTATCTTTACGATTATGCTTGACGTGACGTTTATGAGGTCTCGCAGTCGTTTCAGTCCCGCGCAGCCTCTCATCGTCAAGTAACTTAAATCACGCCCCTGTATGCAGTGGCAGCAGTTGCACTTCATTGCCTCCTTGTTGTTGTTGTTGTTGTTGTTTATCGCTACGTTCAATGTTTATTTTAATTTGCTATTGCAGCGATCAACTACAACAAAAATTTAACAGCAAACGGTGTTACTTCATGACGGCGCACAGTGTTTCGTGTAGAACAAGCTAGCTGGACCAAATTATTTTATGAGATTTTCCGTTTCATATGCAGTCATTTATTACAACTACGTCATTTTTTTCAGCCATATGTTATTTGTTTTTATTTTTTTCCAAAATTTTACTTCATATGCATACATTTGCTTATTTCATATACAGTAACTCATGTGAATAAGTGACATAGATCCAAAAAAATTTAAAGGACTTAAGAATATTACTTTATTGTAATTAAATTGAATGGACTACAAATCTCAATACTCTAAAAAATTCTAAAAATTCGGAAAAAAAAATTAAAACTTTTTATGAAAATTCGTCGAATTTTTCAAGCATTTTTTAAATATAATTTAGTTTTTGTTATAGATTGTGACAAATTTTCTTATGGGAAGTTAGTTAAAATAAATTTGCGAAAGAGAAAATTGTAAGAATTGCCCAAAAAGGGGTATCTACTTATTTATGTGAGTGACTGTACATATGTATATACATATTTTGTATTTATTTGAGTATTTATCCTGGCACTACAATTTTTACAAAATTATTTTATAGTAACAGTCAGGAATGTAAAAGTGAATTACAATAATAATAATAACAATGTAAATATCTAAATTAATTATATGAAAATTACTTATTACAAAAACTTAAAAGTAAAGTATAATACAAAGTAGAAAAGCCAATAGATTTAAATTAAATAAAACCTGATCCAACAAAAATTTATAGGGCAGGTTATCTTTTATAATTATGTTATTATTCGCTATCATCACTTTCATTCGATGAGTCACTTGTGGAATAGTCATGAACATCAGCAACACTACTGTGAAAGCCTGAAACAACTGGGGTATTTATTTACTCCTCAACATTATCGGGGGACAGTAAATGTAAGACTTCTGAAGTCAGACTTTTAAATGTTTTCTTAGGTATCTCCCTAAAACTGTTAACTCAAGGATCCGATGTTATAAGCAACATATTCATAAGATCTCTATTCATGGCTTCACGCGACTGCTTTTATGTGTTATCAACCCTGAATCGTCTCAAATCTTTGTTACGGGCTTCCTGTGCTTCCTCAGAAAGTTGACCAATAGGTAAAATTGCTGATTTTATAATATCAGTACTATGCACTAAGATTTTATGAACTGTAACAGGCATATTAAACCATGGATAGAGATCTATGTATAGTTTTTTAGTCTCGACCGCAAATTTTTCAAATCTTTTGATATTTATATTTACCCAGATGCTAATGCGCGAAGGAGAGTGTCGAATCTTTTGATGAGCGTAACATCTAGTCCCACAATCTCAGCACCAGCCTCAGAATTTTCGAAAAACCTACTAGCAGTGTTGCCGTCATTAGTATTGCCGAAACCTGGTTTTGGTTTATCTACTATCAATCCAAGTTTTGCAGTATTTATATTACATTCAGGTATTGGCGTAGATGCTACCAAATGGGGTTGTTTTGTGTAGCGTTCCTGTGTGGTTATACCTGCATTAGGATTGCTTTGTATGTACCTGTTTTTATGGCTTGGTGACTGGTGCGGTAGGTTGTGGCAGGTTGATGTCAGTGATCTTCGCCTTTTTGCTTTTGGTGTGCCCTTGTTGACCTTGCATGTTTATTAATGTGTGTTTTATGTCTACTTGTTTGTTCCCTGTACCTGGGAATTGGTTTTGCCGTTTATAGATCAGCTTTAAAGGTTCAAATATCTCGTCGGAGCTGGTACGTACATACATGCTATTTTATATGTAGAGATAACTAAACCTACAAAAAAAAAAAAAAATTAAAAATAGATGTGCAAAGAATTCGCAATGGTTTTTTCTTTCCACTATTAGAGAATACTTGCGACTATAACATATGTAAATTTAGCCCGGAGGTCCGCGTATGTATGTAACTTTTTTGTCCCTAAAGTTAAAAATATAGAGAAAAAATACCTTTTCTTCTTAATAACAGAATGTTAAATATATTTAAAATACTCTAATTACGAAATAATCACTATTAAAAAATGTACTTACCTTAGAGCTTAGAATCCATCAAAAAAATTATATAAAAGTGTTTGTTCACTTAAAAGAAATATGAAGCTTAATATTCAACAAGAATTTTGCAAATTAATCAGTGCATTTTACGGCCACTCCTGCCTTCTTACTTCAATTACTCAATATATATGAGCAAAAATATCAAAAAAAAGCAAAAATCCCGTTATTTTGTTTGTTTTCTTTCATTTCTCATCACACTTTTCTTGGAATAAGAACTTTGTTTTTGTTCAGCTAGCTTGTTCTACACGAAACACTGTGCGGCGGCGGTGCGATGGCTGTTGTTTTTGTGGCATGTTGTCGTTGTTTACAGTTTATGGCAGCCGACGACTGCTGATAGTGTTGCTGTTGTTTTTTTTTTTTTTTTTTTGTTGTTGCATTAACAGCATGCCATTGCCGCGTCGAGTACCGCATAAAATCAATCATCGTGCCACTTAATGAAATTAATAAGACGAATAATACTTTGGCCGCATGGTGGTTGCCCGATGTTGTCACTTCTTGTTGTTGTTGTTTGTGTTATTTGTTGCTGCCTTTAAATGTTTACAATCTCGTCTGAAGCGACAGCAACTACCACAGTTGCATTTTACGACGACCCACGTTCGTATCTGCATTTAGTCAAAGCTTGCAATAGTCGTTTAGTTTGGATTTCATGCTCATTGTTATTGTTGTTTTCTTTTTTCTGCGAAACAATTTTTCATTTGTTTATTTTTCTCTTATTTTTCTGGAATGTTTTCATTTTGTGATAAATATATAAAAGAAAATCGCGCATTGTTCAACTATGGCACTTCTTGAGTTGCGTGTGTCGCGTCTGAAGTGGCCAACCCACAGCTAAAAGCTCTGCAACAGCGTCATGAGAATAAACGTAAGTAACAAAAATAACAACAACTACCAGCAGAAGTAAAAATATACACAATGGTCGCATTGAAAATCATCGAAATTAATTCGTTTCTAGCAACATCGGTGGCAACAGTAACAAATGTTGCATACAACATGACGAACATGCAACCACATTTTTAGTGTTGTTATTGTTGTTGTTGTTGTAAGCTTTCATGTGTGTTAGTGCGCTAACAAGCAACGGATATGGCTTATTGCAGCTATGAGACATCCAGCGGTGAGTGCCACACAAAGTTGATTGTATTAGAGGTGATTGTTGTTGTGGAATTTTTTTACTATTTTTACTTCTTTCTTTTTAGTTTCATGATTTCAAAGTTGTATAATGAGCTCGTTGTTGTTGTAGCCGCGAGCACATCCTCCAACGGTTTTGGGAGTGCCACAAATGTGGGCAGTCTGAAAATGGACGCATATGACTCCAGTATGCTCCGGTTCTACCTGGACTGTCTCTGCGGACGTTTTTTTACTGCTCGCACTTTCGGGTCTGCAGGTTTTAGTCGCCTCTAACGACAATCATGCCTTCTGCGGGAATATTCTAAGCCCCTCAAAATTCCGGGGGTCTGGGACTGCAAGCCCCAGTAGCACTAGATTCAAGGAACGTATTTAATATTTATATTAAAAATTTCAAATCAAAGTTTTTGACATAATAAATATATCTCTATTATTTCGTGACGATTTCGGCATAACCTCGCGATTTTTTTAACCAATTTGCGACTGTTCACGATCATTTTGGCACTATATGGTTACCTCTTTAGAGTCACTTTGGCTTTAGTCCAGGATCAGGATTCAGAATCATTTATGAATTGTTTAAGGGATAACTACGGAGCTGTTTCGAGATAATTTAAGAACTTTTTCAATATTAATTCGGTACTATTTCACAATCTTTTAGGGGCCATTTTGAGGACCAGTGATCATTTTAATATTATATATATGTATATAGCTACTTTGGCTCGAAAAACTTTAATCCCGTAGTACATCAATCTCTTATCAAACTCTGTTTAGACGCTTTCAAGATAAAAACGGATTAACAAAGAAATAAGTATAATATGAAGATGTTCGTCCAGGAGTGATCCCGGGCTGTACCTTAAACTATACCAAAAATATCTTGAAAAAGTATTGCAGTGATGCCGAAAACAATCTCGAAATGGACCCGAAAACAAATTCAAAATTATGCTGAAATTGTTTTAAGTTATCCAAATATGATCCTGAAATAGTTCCGGAATGATATTGAAGCAGTGCTGAAATGTTTCCGCGATGACCTTTAAATAGTTTCGAAATAATCCCAAAGACATTACCGAAATGATCTTGACACGATTTAAGTTCCGAAATAGTCACGAAAACAGTTTCAAACTTACTCCGAAATGGTTGTTGATGAAGGACCAAAAACTTTGCAAATGATCATGAAATAGTTCCGAAATTATTCTGAATTAGATCTGTGAAAATCCTTTAATAGCATCGAAATGATTCCGAAAACAATACTGAAATCCCCTTGATACCGAAATAATTCCGAAGTGACACCGAATTAATCCTCAAAATAGTCCCGAAACCAGTTTCAAAATTATTCCGAAATGGTTTTGAAGTAAAAGCAAAAAACCTCAAAATTATCCTGAAGTAGTTCCTAAACAAACCTGTGATGGTTCTTAAACAGCTTCGAAACGATCATTAAAATATCGAAATTATCACAAGTCCGAAATAACACCTATTTGATCTTAAAATAAACGCGAATACAGTGCAAAATTATTCCGAAAGGGTCCTTACGTAATCGCGCAAAAGTGCCGAAACTAGAATGATATGTTTCTGAAACGACCCTGAAGTAGTCCCGAATTGATCTTGACTCGTTCTCAAAATCATCCTGAAATAGTCTGCAATAGTATTAACAAATCGCGATACATAAATCTAGGCCTCCATCTATTGCAATCATCAGTCTGAAAAAAGATTTTGATTGAGTCATGCCCGTTCATTCCTTTGTCGGTCCGTCTGATAACTTGAGAAAAGATGGAGATATTTTTGTACTGGTAAGTTTGGGCTCAGAAACGATATCGGTTCGATATCGAAAGCTTCTAAAATCATTATAATTCATTTATGAATATTTATAAAGCTATAAAACTTGTCTAATGAATTGGTCCTGTGACGGAAGTGACAGATTTAGTAAAATTGTTTGTAATTGAAAATTTCGTTATATGAGAATTAGGTGTCATAGTTATTCTTTCTTTTAACTAGAGATCGGACCACGCCCACTTAAAAAAACATTAGGTTAAGGGTCTGATTGTAAAAAGATTTGCATAATCTTTTGTGTACAGGTGGTTATATAATATAAGATTCCACCCGTACTAAGACTTCCTTACTTATTTTACAAAAAAAAGAAACAATATTAATATAATAAATGGCTACATGAAATGTCGAAAACTAGTGCAATCCATTAACCTCTAATGCAGATAAATATTTGTATGTCTCACTCATATTTCAAATGCTTTGTTTTATTGCAATTTTTCATTGTCACATGCTTTAGCTTGAATACACCCAGAGCCGCATTAACAAGTAGGCAGAATAGGAAGTTGCCTGGGGCCCGATTTTAGGGGGCCCCCCAAAAATGAAAAAGACTGCTAAAATTTTCTTACAAACATAAAATTCTAGAGAGTGAAAGAAAATATATCGATTTGAAAGGAGAGTATATTGAATAATAAAAAAAGAATTATCTCAAAATGTACACTGGCTGTTTTTATTTTGGAAAATTTCGGTTATTTTTGGAACAGAGGCTGTAGAAGCCGTCAACTCTATTTTGACTGCTATGCGTTCAGTGAGTAAGTCACTGCAAAGTGAAAAAGCAGATTTGAAAACGTGTGCTTTTTTGTACTGATCGTTAGAAGAGAGTTTAGTTTCATTCCGTGAAAAGTTCAATGATTTCGAGGAAAAAACAAAACAATTATTACCTAGTGTAGGTTATACAAAAATCGTAAAACATACTCGTCGTAGAAAAAGAACAACCTAATGACGGAAATGCTCCAGAAGTAGAACTTTCGCCTCGCGATGATTTTAGGACACAAGGTTTCCTCAAAATCATCGACAATCTTCACAGTGAAAGTATATGGAAGTTTCAGAGAGATTTGCATTTCTTATCAACTTTTCTCTAATTGATGGAGACCTCCACGAAGCTATAAATAACTTCTTTTTTTTCTAGAGACTTGGAAGAATTTTTCATTGAAATGAAACAATTTCAAAGTTACGTGAACACCAGATACGCTGATGCACAAAAACTCATAGTCATTATAAGATTATAATGGAAGATAAATTAGCCGATGTATTCCTAACACAGAAATAGCTCTTCGGATTTTTTTAACATTAATGATCACAAATTGGTCTGCCGAACGATCCTTCTCGCAGTTAAAAAGAATCAAAGCTCCTGAAAGAGCTGCAACGCGACAAGAGCGACTCGAGATGTTAGGTATACTTTGCATTGAGTCAGATTTATGGAACGAAATCGATAGTGATGATATAATTGATGAATTTGCCGAAAAGGAATATATAAAACGACATGTGTTTAAAATGTAGATAGCAATTTTATTGATATTATTACATTGTGACAATAAAATTTTTATGAAAGATATAAGTTTGCATTTTTTAATCGAAACAAATAAGAACGAGACTGTCGGGACCTTTCATGAATGGGGCTGAACAATAATCTTATCCCGTTCGTAATTTCCAAATAATCGGATGTATATGATAAGAAATATATAGTGAACAGATGTACATACCTAAACGATTTTTAAGATAAATATAAAATAAAAAATGGCAAAAAACCCCTTATCTGAACGATCGGTTGTATGGGATATATATTACATATAGCTCCGATCGAAATGAATTTTACAGGAAATCTTCTATGATATATTAGAATATATATCACCAAGTTTCACGTTTTTATATCAGAAATTAAAGGAGAAAATGCCAAAAAATATAGCTCCGATCAAAGTGATTTTTTCAGAAAATCTTCTATGATATATTGAAATATATATCACCGAGTGTCACGTTTATAATTTCTAAATTAAGGGAGAAATGGCCAACAATCTTTCTATCTGAACGTTCGGTTGTATGGGATATAACTACATATAGCTCAGCTCAAAGTGATTTTTTCAGGATATCTTCTATGATATATTAGAATATATGTCACAGAGTTTCACGTTTATACTTTCTAAATTGCGGCAGGAATGACCAAGATCGTCTTATCTGAACGATCGGTTGTATGGGAGATATATGGTATAGTGGTCCGATCCTACCGGATCCGACAAATGCCTAATATAATACAAAAATATATCCTTGTACCAAATTTCATTGAGATATCTCAAAATTTGAGGGACTAGTTTGCATTCACACAGACAGACGGACGGACGGACAGACGGACATGGCTATATAAATTCAGTTCGTCGCCCTGATCAATTCGGTGTACTTAATGGTGAGCCTATCTTCTATATTTCTCAACGTTACAAACATCGGAGCAAAGTTAATATACTATTTCATGTTCATGAAAGGTATAAAAAGAAGGGAACGGACGTGAAAACAAGGTCCCCAAATTGATGGTTGCCTAGGGCCCCGTTGAGGGTTAATTCGGCCCTGAATACACCCCAAGTTGTTGTAATGCAATTTTAGTCATTTCCGAGATAAATGCACAAATATACTGACAAACATACACACGAGACATACATAGTGCCACACATATATTACCTTCAGGTGATTTTGATTTGCTTACAATGAGCCAACATTTATCGCCCACTTAAATTGCACGCCTGTCAGGCTATTTTGTTTATGAATAAACAAATAAAACACAATAGACAAAAACAACAACAACAACATAGCGCACTAACAAAAGACATTTGTTCATAAAATTACTCACCGCTTAAGTGGAAAAAGAGACAAAACCAACAGAACGAACATCTGCGCACCTTAACGAATTGGCAAACACAATAACTACAAAAAAAAACTAAAAACAATCATAAATTTTGTGGAAAATTGTATGATTTCGTAATTTTGCGATTAGTTAATAGATTAACTGTTGTTGTTTTTTTTATACCTTTCATGAACATGAAATGGTATATTAACTTTGGTCCGATGTTTGTAACGTTGAGAAATATAGAAGATAGACTCACCATTAAGTATACCGAATTGATCAGGGCGACGAACTGAGTTGATATAGCCATGTCCGTCTGTCCGTCCGTCTGTCTGTTTGAACGCAAACTAGTTTCTCAAATTTTGAGATATCTCAATGAAATTTGGCACAAGGATGCATTTTTGTATTATATTAGATATTTGTCGGATCCGGTAGGATCGGACCACTATAACATATATCTCCCATACAACCGATCTTTCAGATAAGACGATTTTGGTAATTTCTGCCGCAATTTAGAAAGTATAAACGTGAAACTCGGTGATATATATTCTAATATATCTCATAGAAGATATCCTGAAAAAATCACTTTGATCGGAGCTATATATAGTATATATCCCATACAACCGATCGTTCAGATAGAAAGATTTTTGGCAATTTCTCCCTTAATTTCGAATATAAAAACGTTAAACTTGGTAATATTTATTCTAATATATAATAGAAGATTTCTTGAAAATATCATTTCGATCGGAGCTATATATAATATATATCCCATACAACCGATCGTTCAGATAGAAAGATTTTTGCCATTTCTCCCTTAATTTCCAATATAAAAACGTTATACTTGGTGATATTTATTCTAATATATCATAGAAGATTTCCTGAAAAAACACTTTGATCGGAGCTATATGTATATAGTATATACCTATCCCATACAATCGATTGTTCAGATAGAAAGATTTTTGGCCATTTCTCCATTTAGTTTCCAATATAAAAACGTGAACCTTGGTGTTATATATGCTAATATATCATAGAAGATTTCCTGTAAAAATCATTTCGATCGGAGCTATATATAATATATATCCCATACAACCGATCGTTCAGATAAGGGGTTTTTTGCCATTTTTTATTTTATATTTATCCTAAAAATCGTTTAGGTATGTACATCTGTTCACTATATATTTCCTATCTTATACATCCTATTATTTGGAGATTACGAACGGGATAAGATTATTGTTCAGCCCCATTCATGAAAGGTATGAAGCCTTCGACACAGCCGAAGACAGTCCCGTCCTTACTTGTTTTTTTTTTTTTTTTTTGCTGCTGCTGCTGTAGCCTTTGATTCACTATTTGTGGTGGCGATTGTTTTGTTTGTAATTTTTTGCTGTTGTTGATAGCTTGATGGCGCATTCTCATTGCCTGTTGGCAAATTTGCTATGAAAAGTTGTTTGAGCTTGAGCGGACAGCGTTTGAAATGGCAGCATCTACAATTCACCAAAGCTCAATAAAATTTGCGTTGTTTGCTGACTGACCTTGACTCATATCATTTGCAATTTTTTTGTGCGCCTTTTATTGCTAATAAATTTTTTTTGCAATTTGCAATATTTCCCTTTTTTTAATATTTTTGTAATTATAAGATGCTTTTTCATTGGCGTATTTTTTTATGTTTTTCATAAAACATGATATGATTCCCAACTGAAGTTTAAAGTTCAGCTTTTAGCGGGAAGTTTTTTTTGTTGCTCGCGCTTCTGCAATGATGAATGGTGAATTGCAGAAATTTGAGGTGATATCATCAGTATTTGCTAGGAAACTTGTGATATAGAAATCAAGTTTGCTTTTGGTCGACGCTAGTCCTTGGTCGATTGCATTGTAGGAATCGTGAACAAAGCACAATTAAAGTGAAGGAGTACCACACTACTTGAACAATATCAAAATCCCAATGGCCATACTGCGGATAAAAGAGTACAAGGAGTCTTTTGGGCAGATTTAGAACCGACACCGGTAAACTTATAGCAGCCAGCACCGATAATTGAGATGTAGGATTTTTTTATTGAATGTAGGAGCAGCGCACTACTATCAAATGTCGAAATGAAACCAGTGGGAGGAGGCGATTTAGTCGCGACAGCTTCGGGGAGGTCGATTTGTAGCACAAATCGCTGAGGGATAACGCCGGTGATGTTGTGCTTTCTTTTGTCCTTCATCCGTATCAAAGGGAAGTAATCTGTCGCGAAAATAGCTACCAATTATTCTGGTAGATGTAGGCATTAGATCGAACTGATTTGTAGGACATTGAAAACATGGAAAATTTGTCTATATGGAAGCGAAGTATACGAACAACTCTGAGATACTTTACTTAGGATAAACCTTGCTTGAAACCAAGCGTTATTCAAAAGCAAGTGCATTGGATAAACGCCTACAAAAAGTAGTTCTTTACAACGAAGAACGGGTACATTAAAACGTGGAGATACGAGATAGATTTTATTCTAGTTATTATGTCAAATATTAAACACATCGACTAAAGAGAACACTTCGAGTGCAATGATATGAAACATAAAAGTAAACATCGAGAACGATATGATTAGAATAGGTCTATAAAAATCGTCGACCGCAAAACTAAGGCCCTCTGCACAGACTCCTGTCTTTAAACATGAACGGCTTAAACCACCCTAGAGCGAACAAAGGACATGTACAAAAGTTTTATGGTGATAAAGAATTCAGAAGCTGGTAGAAGTTAACAATAGGTGTGAATCCGGCAGATTATCCAAACTGCGTTAAGCCAACGCATGACCATTAGCTGAAATTTAAGTGGATGGAAGTCGATTACAAAACACAAAAGCTCACGATTTGTAATTTTGGTTAAACGTAAAAAAATCTATCAGAAAATTGCCCTAATTAAAGCATGCTTGACTCATATCCTCCTACCATATCATCTGCTCTCTGAATCCTTCTTTTGTTAATTTTTTAATATTATGCACTAAACAATTTTGCAACAACCACACAAACCAAAACACAAAATCAGCGGTCAAACGTTTAGTCAGCTTTAGCTAGAAACGTGACTTGGATTCACCACAAATCAAAAGATTTTTGCAAACTTCAAGGTCGCCACTTTTCGCTAATGGACTAATGCAATCTCAGATGTTATTGTTGTATTATTTAATTGAAGCTTTTTTGCACATAAAAACAACAACCGACACTCACTACATTCATTCTCTTGTTTATAGAGTTACTAAAAAAGTTTTTGTTGATGCATATTTTTGTGTTATGTTGCACCTAATCGCGTGGAGTTATCATGTTTAATAGTTGTTGCGTTGTTATTGTTGTTAATATTTTTTTTTCCTACTTTTTTGTTATTGTTGCTTGCTATTAACATTTTTTACAAATGCTGCCACTTAGTTTGCAAAGTTTCTTTTTTGGAATTCGCTACTAAATTAATTGTAAAAACTTTTTTTTCGTTTAGTTTTATATTGTAATTATTTTTTCTAAAATATATACTTGCTATTTTTCTTCTTAATTTTTGCACACATTTTGACTTATTTATTAACGCTGTACTACAACTAGTTTTTGCTTGAATTTGGAGCAACTTACGAGGGTGTACAGAGAAATACTTGCCACATATGAAAGATTTGAAAAATGTTTATTTTGGGGACAAAACAAAGTGCTCCTGCTTTAAGAAATTAGTTGCCTCAAGGGAGTCCCTATAATTACAAAGATATCCTATTTGAATTCTTAGAGTTCCCAAGATAACACGATTAGCCAGAGTCTGTTTCATTAACAGATGCTTCATCGATTTTATATTCAGGTATTTGTTTCAGAACAAAATGATGAGTCGTCAATAACAAATCGTTGACACGACGATGACAAATTGATATTATTACGCTGAGAATTCCATAATTTTCGATATCAAATCG